>NW_027436041.1:0-37956 GCF_964199755.1 Larus michahellis | reverse complement strand
CACCCCCCCCCCCCCCCCCAAATTTCGGCCTCCCCCCCCGGTTTTTTTTCAGACAACCCCCCCCCCCATTTTTTTTTTTTCACCCCCCCCCGTTATTTTTCAGGCCTATTTTTGCCCCCCCCCATGAAATTTTCGCCTCCCTCCCCCCTATTTTTTACAACCCCCCCCCCAAAATTTTGGGGCCCCCCCCGCAGGCGCCGCTCACCGACAGAGCATTTATTTGTCCACGTTTCACAGCGGGAATTTTTCCGGGGACCCCCCCCAAAAAAAACCAAAAACCTCAAAAAAAAACCCGGGGGGGGGGCGGGAAGGGGGTGCCCCCCCCCTCCCCCCCCCAAAATTCACCCCATGGGGGAAAAAGGGGGGGGGGGGGGGGGGAGGGGAAACGGGGGGGGGGGGGGGGCGGCAGTGACACCCGCCCCCTCCCCCCCCCCCCTTTCAATCTGAGCCCCCCCCCCCCCCCAAAACACCCCAAATTTGGTGTCCCCCCCCCCAAAATAAATTGTGGGGGGGGTGGGGGGGGGGACACCCCAAAATCCTCGACGTCTTCGCCCCGGGGGGGGGGGAGGGGCTCAGCAGCGGCTCCGGGGGGGGGTTTGGGGGGGGGGGGGAAGGGATATTTTTTGGGGGGGGGGAGGGATTTTTGGGGGACCCCCCCAGGTTTTTTTGGGGGGGGGGGGGAGGAGATTTGGGGGGGGTGGGGAGTGTTTATGGGGGGTGGGGGATTTTTGGGACACCCCCCCCCGTTTTTTTTGGGGGGGGGGGGAAGGGTTTTTGGGGGGGGGGTTTGGGGGGGGGCGTTTTTGGGGGGGGATTTTCGAGGGGGTATTTTAAGAGGGGGGGGATTTTGGGGGGGGGGGAATTGGGGGGGGGGGGGGGTTGGTCACACAAATAGCTCCATGCGGGGGGGGGACACACACACACACACGACACCCCAATAATACCCCTCCCCCCCCCCCGGGGGAAAAAAGGTTTTCGGGTGCCCCCCCCCCCCAAAAAAAAAAAACCCCAAAAATTTGGGGGGGGGGTGTCCAAATTTTGGGGTGAAAATCCCTATTTTTGGGGGGGGGGTGCGCACAAATTTGGGGGGGGGGCCCCCCCCCGTTTTTTTTTTCCCTCCGTTTTTGGGGGAGGCCCCCCCCCCCAATTTTTGGCCCCCCCCCCCCAAAATTTAGGAGACCACCCCCCCCCCATTTTTGGGGTGTGTTGTGTCCCCCCCCCCGGTCGGCAGTGATGGTGTTTGGGGGGGGGGGAATTTTGGGGGGGGGGGGGGGGTGTGTTTGGAATGTCTCATTGGGGGGGGCAAAAATGGGGGGGGTGGGGGTGTCCCCCCCCCAAAATTAAGGTTGGGGGGGAGCCCCCCCCCTTCGGGCAGTGCTTTGGGGGGGGGGGGGGGGCGGGGTGTTTCCCCCCCTCAAAAATTGTGCTCAGGTTTTTTTTTTCCAGGGGGGGGGGGGGGGGACGACACCCCAAAATTTGGGGGGGGGGGGGTAAAATTTGGGGGGGGGGGGGGGGGGGGGGCCAGGGAGACCCCAAATACCCTCCGGGGGGGGGGTTGGAGGGGGCAAGACCCCCCCGCTCCCCCCCCCCACTTTTGGGGTGCTCTGGGCTTGGGGGGGGGTGAATTTGGGGGGGGGGGTGATTTTTGGGGGGAGGGGGGTATTTTTTGGGGGGGGGGTTGGGATTTTGGGGGGGGGTCGGGGGGTTTTTGGGGGGGGTGGGGGAGGGGCTCGGCCCCCATTTTTTGGGGGGGGGGGAGTCGGGGGGGGGGGGGTCCCTGAGGGGGCGGGGCCGGGGGCGGGGCTTGAGGTGGGGGGGGGGGCGTTAGGTGCTGAAATACACTGGGGGGGGGGGGGGAGAGAGAAAGGGGCGGGGTCAGGGGTGTGGCCACGCCCCCTTTCCCCCTGACCACGCCCCCTTCCTCCTCGGCCGCGCCCCCCCCCGCCCCCTTGGCCACGCCCCCTCCCCTCGGCCCCGCCCCCGCGGCGAAGCCCCACCCCCCGCCATTTATGGATGCAGCTTCTTTCCGCCACGCCCCCTCATTTGCATGCCCCGCCCCTCCATTCCCGCATTTGCATGCCCCGCCCCCCGCGATTTGCATGCCGCCCCTCATTTGCATACCCCCCCCCCACCGCCCCGCCCGGCCTAAAGGGCATTAAATCCCCTCATTTCAATGTTAACGAATCCCCGCCCCCTTCATTTGCATACCCTGAGAATGCGTAGCGGCCCCCCCCCCCCCCCAGTCTAATTAGCACCCTCATTAGCATACACGGAGCCCTCATTAGCGGGCCGCCGCCCTCGTTAGCACCCCTTGAGGCCTCGTTAGGCCCCTGCCCCCCCCCCCGGGTTACCAGCCCCCTTGTTAGGCCCCGCCCCTCGTTAGCGGCCCCTCGTTAGCGGCCCCTCGTTAGCGGCGCTCACCGATGATGATGATGAGGACGATGGCGCAGATGACCCCCAGGATGATCATCATCTGCGGGGGCAGAGGGCAGGGGTCAGGGGTCAGGGGTCAGGGGTCAGGGGTCAGGGGTCAGGGCGGGGCCTCTGGGGGTTTCCGGGGCCGTTTCCGCCATATTTGGGCTGGGTTTTGAGGTACATTTTGGGGGCGTTTGGGGGGTTTTTGGGGGCCCTTTCGAGGCACTTCGGGTGTTTCGAGGTATTTTGGGGGTTTGGAGGGATTTGGGGCGGTTTTTATTTGTTTTCGGGGGGGGGGTTTGGGGGGGTTTCGGGGTATTTGGGGCGTTTTGAGGTTTTTTTGGGGGGGGTTGGGGGTTTTTTAGCGTTTCTGAGGTGTTTGGGGTATTTTGGCGTATTTTAGGGGGGTTTGGGGTTTTTTTGTGGGGTGTTTTTGAAGGACTTTGGGGCGGGTTTGGGCTTTTTGGGGTGGTTTTGGAGCATTTTGGGTGTTTTTGAGGTTTTTTGGAGGGTTTTGGGGTTTTTTTTAGCATTTCTGAGGTATTCGAGGTATTTTGGTGTATTTTAGGGGTGTTTTGGTTTTTCAGGGGGTGTTTTTGAGGTATTTTGGGGGGGTTGAGATATTTAGGGGTGGTTTGAGGCATTTTGGGGTGATTTTGGTTTTTTGGGGGTGGGTTTGGGCTTTTGGGGGCGGTTTTGGGGTATTTTGAGCGGTTTTGAGGTTTTTTGGGGTGCTTTGGGGGTTTTTTTAGTATTTCTGAGGTATTGGAGGTATTTCGGTGTATTTTAGGGGAGTTTTGATTTTTGCGGGGGTGTTTTTGAGGTATTTTGGGTGGTTTTGAGGTATTTTGGGTGGGTTTGGGTTTCTCGGCGTGGTTTGGGGGTATTTCGGGTGGTTTTGAGGGTTTTTGGGGTGGGTTTGGGGTTTTTTTCGTATTTCTGAGGTATTTGAGGTATTTTGGTGTATTTTGGGGGGGTTTGTTTTTTCGAGGGGTGGTTTTGAGATATTTTGGGGTGGTTTGAGGCATTTTGGGGCGATTTTCATTTTTGGGGGGGGTTTGGGGTATTTTGGGCATTTTTGAGCGTTTTTGGGGGGGTTTGGGTTTTTTTTTGTATTTCTGAGGTATTTTAGGTATTTTGCTGTATTTTAGGGGGGTTTTGGTTTTTCAGGGGATGTTTTTCAGGCATTTTGGGGTGATTTGGAAATATTTTGGGGTGGTTTGAGGTATTTTGGGGTGGTTTTGGTTTTTTGTGGGTGGTTTTGGGGTATTTGGGGCGTTTTTGAGGTTTTTTGGAGCGGTTTCGCTTTTTTTTTTGTATTTCTGAGGTATTTGAGGTGTTTTGGCGTATTTTAGGGGAGCTTTGGTTTTTTCGGGGGTGTTTTTGAGGTATTTTGGGGTGTTTGAGGTATTTTGGGTGGGTTTGGGTTTCTTGAGGTGGTTTTGGGGTATTTTGGGCGTCTTTGAGGTTCTTTTGGGGGGGTTTGGGTTTTTTTTAGTATTTCTGAGATATTTGAGGTATTTTGGTGTATTTTAGGGGGGGTCTGGGTTTTCGGGGGGTGATTTTGAGGTATTTTGGGGTGGTTTGGGGGTATTTTGGGGTGGTTTTGAGGTATTTTGGGTGTTTCTGAGATATTTTGGGGTATTTTGGGGTGCTTTGGGGTGGGTTTGAGGTATTTTGGGTGTTTTTTAGGTTTTGGGGTGGGTTTGGTTTTTTTGGCGCCATTTTGGGGGTTTGGGGCCGTTTTGAGGTATTTTGGGTGTTTCTGAGGTATTTTGGGGTGTTTTCGGGTGGGTTTTGAGACATTTTGCATGTTTTTGAGATATTTTGGGGTGGTTTTGGGGTTTTTCGAGGTGGGTTTGGTTCTTTTGGGCCCCTTTGAGGTATTTTGGGTGTTTCCGAGGTATTTCAGGGTGGTTTGGCGTTTTTTTGGGGTGGTTTTGAAGTATTTTGGCTGTTCTTCAGGTATTTTTGGGTTTTTTTATGTGATTTTGAGGTATTTTCGTGTTTTTTGACGTATTTTGGGGTCGTTCCGGCCTTTTTTGCGGCGTGTTTGGGTTTTTTTTTGGTATTTCTGACGTATTCAGGGTATTTTGGTGTATTTCAGGGTGCTTTTATTTTTTGGGGGTGTTTTTCAGGTATTTTGGGGTGCCTTGGGGGTCTTTCGGGGTGATTTCGAGGCATTTTGGGTGTTTTTGACCTTTTTTGGGGTGGTTTTGGTTTTTTCGGGGTGGTTTGGGGGATTCTTGGTGTGTTTTCAGGTATTTTGGCTGTTCTTCAGCATATTTTTTGGTGGTTTTGAGGTGTTTTGGGGTGGTTTGGGGTTTTCTGGGGCCGTTTTGAGGTATTTGGGGCATTTCTGAGGTATTTTGGGGTGGTTGCGAGGTTTTTGGGGGTGGTGTGGGGTTTTTTTAGGGTGGTTTTGAGCTATTTTGCGCGTTTTTCAGGTATTTTGGAGCTGTTTGGGGTATTTTGGGGTGGTTTGGGGATTTTTAGGGTGTTTCGGGGTCGGTTTGAGGTGTTTTGGGTGTTTTGGTGCATTTAGGAGCAGTTGGGGGCTGGTTTTGGTGCATTTTAGGCTGTTCTGGCGTATTTTAGGGTGCTTTTGGGATGTTTTTGGCACATTTTGGGGTGGTTTTGGTGCATCTTGGGGTGCTTTTGGGCAGTTTCGGCGCATTTTGGGGCAGTTTGGGGCTGGTTTAGGTGCATTTTGGCACATTTTGGGACGTTTCGCGATATTTTTGGGTGGGTTTGGGATGGTTTTGGCACATTTTGGGGCGGTTTTGGTAAATTTAGGGGCAGTTTTGGGGTGAGTTTGGGGCACTTTAAGCCGGTTTTGGGCATTTCGGTGTATTTAGGACAAGTTTTAGTGCATTTAGGAGCAGTTTGGGGCTGGTTTGGGCTGATTTTGGCACGTTTTGAGCTGCTTTCGTATCCTTTAGAGTAGGTTTGGGATGGTTTTGGCGCATTTTGGGGCAGGTTTGGTGCATTTAGGGGCGGTTTTGGTGCATTTAGGAGCAGTTTGGGGCTGGTTTAGGCTCATTTTGGCACATTTTGAGACATTTCGGCACATTTTTGGGTGGGTTTGGGCTGGTTTTGGTGCATTTTGAGGTGGGTTTGGTGCATTTAGGGGCGGTTTTGGGGTGGGTTCGGGGCACTTTAGGCCGCTTTTGGGCATTTTGGTGTATTTAGGGGTGGTTTTAGTGCTTTTAGGAGCACTTTGGGGCTGGTTTGGATGATTTTGGCACGTTTTGGGCTGCTTTGGTGTGTTTTAGGGTGGCTTTGCGATGGTTTTGGCACGTTTCGGGGTGGGTTTGGTGCATTTAGGGGCGGTTTTGGGGTGGGTTCGGGGCCCTTTAGGCCGGTTTTGGGCGTTTTGGTGTATTTAGGGGCGGTTTTGGCGCATTTGGGGGCGGTTTCGGTGCATTTCGGGGTGGGTTTGGTGCATTTAGGGGCGCTTTTGGGGCGGGTTCGGGGTCCTTTAGGCCGCTTTTGGGCGTTTTGGTGTATTTAGGGGCGGTTTTGGCGCATTTGGGGCCGTTCTGGCATCTTTTCGCGTGGCTTTGGGTCTGCTTTTGGCGCTTTTAGGCCAGTTTTCGGCTTTTTTGGTGCATTCAGGGGCAGTTTCGGTGCATTTCGGGGTGGGTTTGGCGCATTTAGGAGCGCTTTTGGGGCGGGTTCGGGGCACTTCAAGCTGCTTTTGGGCATTTTGGTGTACTTAGGGGTGGTTTTAGTGCATTTAGGAGCAGTTTGAGCTGATTTTGGCACCTTTTGGGCTGCTTTTGGGTCCTTTAGCGTGGCTTTCGATGGTTTTGGCGCATTTTCGGGTGGGTTTGGTGCATTTAGGGGTGGTTTTGGGGTGGGTTCGGGGCCCTTTAGGCCGCTTTTGGGCGTTTTGGTGTATTTAGTGGCCGTTTTGGTTCATTTAGACGCAGTTTGGGGCTGGTTTCGGTGCATTCGGGGCTGTTTTGGCATCTTTTCGCGTGGCTTTGGGTCTGCTTTTGGTGCTTTTAGGCCGGTTTTCGGCTTTTTTGGTGCATTCAGGGGCGGTTTCGGTGCATTTCGGGGTGGGTTTGGCACATTTAGGGGCGCTTTTGGGGCGGGTTCGGGGCACTTCAAGCCGCTTTTGAGCATTTTGGTGTATTTAGGACAACTTTTAGCGCACTTAAGAGCGCTTTGGGGCTGCTTTAGGCTCATTTTGGCGCGCTTTGGCCTGTTTGGGCGTCTTTTCGGGTGGGTTTGGGCTAATTTTGGGGCGTTTTGGGGTATTTCGGGGGGGGTCGGGCCGGTTTTGGGGTCTGACCTTGAGGTTCTTCCACCAGTACTTGCGCTTGAGCTTGGCGGCGCTGGTCTCGAACTGGGAGGCGCCGGCCTGCAGAGCGTCCGCCCGGTCGTCCAGCTCCGACAGCTTCTGGTCCCGCTCCAGCACCTTGTCCACGTTCACCCGCATGATGTCCACCACCTCGGGGGGGCAAAGGTCAGCGGGGTCAAAGGTCGGGGGGTCAAAGGTCAGCGGGGTCAAAGGTCGGGGGGGCAAAGGGGCACCCCCCCCACCCCCCCCCCAAGGGACGAAGGTCAAGGGCGCAAAGGGTTAAAGAGGGGGACGGGGAACCCCAGGAACCCCGGGTGAACCCCCCCCCTCAAGGAGCCGGGGCTCATTTGCATACATTTGAATAGCAACTCCCACACACAACCCCCCCACACACACATAAACACTTTCCCTCGCCTCCTCCCGCCTGCCAGCCCCCTAATTTGCATGCCACGCCCCCCCGATTTGCATGAGACAGCCCCTAATTAACACGCCACCCCCCCAATTTGCATGAGGCAGCCCCTAATTAACACGCCACCCCCCCCAATTTGCATGCCACGCCCGCTAATTAACACACGGTTCCACCGATTCGCATGCCTCGCCCCCTAACTAACATGCCACGCCCCCCCAATTTGCATGAGGCACCCCCTAATTACCACCCCGCCCCCCCAATTTGCATGCCTCGTCCCCTAATTAACACCCCGCCCCCCCAATTTGCATGCCTCACCTCCTAATTAATATGCCACCACCCCAATTTGCATGCCTTGCCCCCTAATTAACACACCACGCCCCCCAAATTTGCATGTCACGCCCCCAAATTTGCATACGGCGCCCCTAATTAGCACGCCACGCCCCCAATTAGCACGCAATGCCCCAATTAGCATGCCACGCCCCCTAATTAACACACCAGGCCCCCCAATTTGCATGCCACCCCACCAATTTCCATGCCACACCCCTAATTTGCATGCGACGCCCCCAATTAGCATGCCACGCCCCCAATTAGCATGCCACGCCCCCAGTTTTGCAAACCACATCCCCAATTAACATGTCACATCCCCCAATTAGCATGCCACGCCCCTAATTAGCATACCGTGCACCCTCATTTGCATGCCACCCCCCATTGGCATGTGACAACCCCTCATTTACATGCCACGCCCCCTAATTTACATACCGTGGCCCCTCATTTGCATGCCGGGCCCCCTTACATGCGTGCCACCCCTCCTAATTTGCATGCAACGACCATAATTTGCCTGCCCCGGCCCCTAATTAGCATGCCACGCCCAGTTAGCGTGCTGCTACGCCTTCATTTGCATGCCACACCCCCTGATTTGCATGCCATGACCCCCATTTACATATACCCGCCCTCGTTAACGTGCCCCGTCTTGTCATTCGCAGGCCCCGTCCCCTCATTTGCATGCCCCGCCCCTCATTAACGTGCACTGACCCCTAACTACCACCCCATGCCTCATTAGCATCCATAAAGCCCTTAATTAGCACCCCCTGCATCTCATTAACAGGCAATAACCCCTTAATTAGCACCCCCTGAGCCTCATTAACATCCACCGGCCCCCTCATTAGCATCCCCCGCCCCTCATTAGCATACACTGAACCCCCCTCGCTACCGGCCCCCTCATTAGGCCCCGTGCTCATTAGCACCCCCTCCATTAAGCCCCCGTTCCTCATTAGCATACATTAAACCATCATTAACATACACTAGCCCCTCATTAGCATACCTTAGCCCCTCGCCAACACACATTACATCGTCATTAGCATACATTAAGCCCTCATTGGCCTACCTTAACCCCTCATTAGTATACATCAAGCCCTTATTAGCATACATTAAGCTCTCATTAACATACATTAGGGCCTCATTAGCATGTATTAAAGCCCCATTAACAGCCATTAACCCCTCATTAACATACGTTAAGGCCTCATTAGCACACACCAGCCCTCATTAGCATACACTAAGCCCTCATTAGCATACATTACACCCTTATTAGCGCTCCTCCCCCCTCATTAGCATAAACTAACCCCTCATTAACGACTCCTTCATTAGCAACCCCCCCCCATTCCCCCCTTTCGGCCCCTCCCCTTCAGGGACCCCACCCATGACCACGCCCACCCAATAACCCCGCCCCTGGCCACGCCCACGCCCGTGGCCACGCCCACACCCACCCCCCGACCCATAACCACCCCCCCGACCCCACCCCTGGCCCCGCCCCCCACGGCCACGCCCACCCCCGTGGCCCCGCCCCCACGGCCACGCCCCCGAGGCCACGCCCCCGAGGCCACGCCCACCCCCCCGGCCCCGCCCCCTGCTGACCTCATCGACCTGGGCCTGGGTCTGCTGCAGCCGCCGGTTGCTGGTGAGGTTGGGGGGAGGGGCGGGGGGGCCCCCCCCTTCGCCCGCGGGGGGAGGGGCGCTGGGGGCCGAGGGGGCCGACCTGGGGGGAGGGGGGGGAGGTCAAAGGTCAAAGGTCAAAAAGGTCACGGTCACCCCTAGCCAGGGCCCCAGGCGGCCGCTGCCCCATAGAGAGGGGCCCAGTGCCCCATAGAGAGGGGCCCAGCCCTCCTGTGCCCCATAGAAAGGGCCCAAGCCCCCTTGGGCCCCATAGCGAGGGCCCCAGCCCTCCTGTGCCCCATAGCGAGGGACCCAGTGCCCCATAGCGAGGGCCCCAGCCCTCCTGTGCCCCATAGCGAGGGACCCAGCCCTCCTGTGCCCCATAGCGAGGGTCCCAGTGCCCCATAGCGAGGGGCCCAACCCTCCTGTGCCCCATAGAAAGGGCCCCAGCCCTCCTGTGCCCCATAGCGAGGGACCCAGCCCTCTTGTGCCCCATAGGGAGGGACCCAGTGCCCCATAGCGAGGGCCCCAGCCCTCCTGTGCCCCATAGCGAGGGACCCAGTGCCCCATAGCGAGGGCCCCAGCCCTCCTGTGCCCCATAGCGAGGGACCCAGTGCCCCATAGCGAGGGCCCCAGCCCTCCTGTGCCCCATAGCAAGGGACCCAGTGCCCCATAGCGAGGGCCCCAGCCCTCCTGTGCCCCATAGCGAGGGACCCAGTGCCCCATAGCGAGGGCCCCAGCCCTCCTGTGCCCCATAGCGAGGGACCCAGTGCCCCATAGCGAGGGCCCCAGCCCTCCTGTGCCCCATAGGGAGGGCCCTAGCTCTCCTGTGCCCCATAGCGAGGGACCCAGTGCCCCATAGCGAGGGGCCCAACCCTCCTGTGCCCCATAGTGAGGGACCCAGCCCTCTTGTGCCCCATAGCGAGGGCCCCAGCCCTCCTGTGCCCCATAGAAAGGGTCCCAGCCCCCTTGGGCCCCATAGCGAGGGCCCCAGCCCTCCTGTGCCCCATAGCGAGGGACCCAGTGCCCCATAGCGAGGGCTCCAGCCCTCCTGTGCCCCATAGCGAGGGACCCAGTGCCCCATAGCAAGGGCCCCAGCCCTCCTGTGCCCCATAGCGAGGGACCCAGCCCTCTTGTGCCCCATAGCGAGAGACCCAGTGCCCCATAGCAAGGGCCCCAGCCCTCCTATGCCCCATAGAAGAGGCCCCAACCCCCTTGGGCCCCATAGCGAGGGGACCCAGCGCCCCATAGAGGGACCCAGCCCTCCTGTGCCCCATAGAAAAGGTCCCAGCCCTCTTGTGCCCCATAGCAAGGGTCCCAGTGCCCCATAGCGAGGGCCTCAGCCCTCCTGTGCCCCATAGAAAGGGCCCCAGCCCTCTTGTGCCCCATAGTGAGGGGACCCAGTGCCCCATAGAAAAGGCCCCAGCCCTCCTGTGCCCCATAGCGAGGGACCCAGCCCTCTTGTGCCCCATAGGGAGGGTCCCAGTGCCCCATAGAAAAGGCCCCAGCCCTCCTGTGCCCCATAGCGAGGGCCCCAGCCCTCCTGTGCCCCATAGGGAGGGTCCCAGTGCCCCATAGCGAGGGCCTCAGCCCTCCTGTGCCCCATAGAAAGGGCCCCAGCCCTCTTGTGCCCCATAGCAAGGGACCCAGTGCCCCATAGAAAAGGCCCCAGCCCTCCTGTGCCCCATAGCGAGGGACCCAGCCCTCTTGTGCCCCATAGGGAGGAACCCAGTGCCCCATAGCAAGGGCCCCAACCCTCCTGTGACCCATAGAAAGGGCCCCAGCTCCCTTGTGCCCCATAGCAAGGGGACCCAGTGCCCCATAGCGAGGGCCTCAGCCCTCTTGTGCCCCATAGAAAGGGCCCCTGCCCTCTTCTGCCCCATAGCGAGGGGACCCAGTGCCCCACAGCGAGGGCCCCAGCCCTCCTGTGCCCCATAGCGAGGGACCCAGTGCCCCATAGCAGGACTGCAGCCCTCCTGTGCCCCATAGAAAGGGACCCTGCCCTCTTCTGCCCCATAGCGAGGGCCCCAGCCCCCTTGTGCCCCATAGCGAGGGGCTCTAGGTCTCCCGTGCCCCATAGCGAGGGCGTCCGGGGACCCACAGCGGCCCCTCCCCCCCCCCCCCCCCCCGCCCGATGGGGGAGGGGCCCTTTTCCCGCCCCTCCCCCCGCCCTTTTCCTGCGTCGGCGGCTAAAAATAACCCACGGGGGGGGGAGGGGGAGGGATGTGGGGCCGAGCCCCCCCCCGAGCCCCCCCCAACTTGTGGGGCGCTGTGGGGCGGGGGGTTCCCAAGGTGGGGGCAGGGCCCGGGGGGGATGCGGGGGGGAGCCGGGGTTTGAAGGGGGGGGGGGGGGATGTGGGGCCGGGGGTTGCGGGGAGGGGGGGGGGAGGTTGTGGGTCGCTGTGGGGCGCTGTGGGGCCGGGCTATGGGGCTGGGTTGTGGGGCGGGGGGGGGGGGGTGTCTCTCACTCACATCTCGGGCGCTGGCGGCGGCGGCGGCGGCGGGAAAAGATGGCGGCGGGGCCGGGGCGGCGCGTGCATCCGGGCACCCCCCGGGGGGGGACGGGGGGGATCGGTGGGGCGGGGGGAGCTGTGGGGCAGGGGGATGCTGTGGGGCAGGGGGGATTCTGTGGGGCAGAGCGGGAGCTGTGGGGCAGAGCGAGGGGGATTCTGTGGGGCAGGGGGGATGCTGTGGGGCAGGGGGGATGCTGTGGGGCAGAGCGGGATCTATGGGGGGGGCTGTGGGGCAGAGCGGGATCTGTGGGGCAGAGCGGCATCTGTGGGGCGGGGGGATCGGTGGGGCGGGGGGAGCTATGGGGCAGGGGGATGCTGTGGGGCAGGGGGGATTCTGTGGGGCAGAGCGGGATCTATGGGGCAGAGGGGGATCTATGGGGCAGAACGGGGATTCTGTGGGGCAGAGGGGGATCTATGGGGCAGGGGGGATGCTGTGGGGCAGGGGGGATGCTGTGGGGCAGAGCGGGAGCTGTGGGGCGAGGGGGATCTATGGGGCAGAGGGGGATCTACGGGGCAGAGCGGGGATTCTGTGGGGCAGAGGGGGATCTATGGGGCAGGGGGGATGCTGTGGGGCAGGGGGGATGCTGTGGGGCAGAGCGGGAGCTGTGGGGCACAGAACGTGTCAATGGGGTGAGGGGGTCTATGGGGCAGAGCGGGAGCTGTGGGGCGAGGGGGATCTATGGGGGGGGCTGTGGGGCAGAGCGGGAGCTGTGGGGCAGAGCGGGATCTATGGGGCAGAGCGGGGATTCTGTGGGGCAGAGGGGGATCTATGGGGCAGGGGGGATTCTATGGGGCAGAGCGGGATCTATGGGACAGAGCGGGAGCTGTGGGGCACAGAACGTGTCTATGGGGTGAGGGGGTCTGAGGGGTGGGGGGGCGTCTATGGGGCAGAGCGGGAGCTGTGGGGCGAGGGGGATCTATGGGGGGGGCTGTGGGGCAGAGCGGAAGCTGTGGGGCAGAGCGGGATGTATGGGGCAGAGCGGGGATTCTGTGGGGCAGAGCGGGAGCTGTGGGGCAGAGGGGGATCTATGGGGCAGGGGGGATGCTGTGGGGCAGAGCGGGAGCTGTGGGGCACAGAACGTGTCGATGGGGTGAGGGGGTCTATGGGGCAGAGCGGGAGCTGTGGGGCGGGGGGGATCTGTGGGGCGGGGGGGAGCTATGAGGCAGGGGGGATGCTGTGGGGCAGGGGGGATTCCGTGGGGCAGAGCGGGGTATTCTATGGGGCAGAGTGGGATCTATGGGGCAGAGCGGGAGCTGTGGGGCACAGAACGTGTCTATGGGGTGAGGGGGTCTGAGGGGTGGGGGGGCGTCTATGGGGCAGAGCGGGAGCTGTGGGGCGAGGGGGATCTATGGGGGGGCTGTGGGGCAGAGCGGGAGCTGTGGGGCAGAGTGGGGGGGATTCTGTGGGGCAGAGCGGGAGCTGTGGGGCACAGAACGTGTCGATGGGGTGAGGGGCTCTATGGGGCAGAGCGGGATCTGTGGGGCAGAGCGAGGGGGATCTGTGGGGCAGAGGGGGAGCTAGGGGGTGTGGGGGGCTGTGGGGCAGAGCGGCATCTATGGGGCAGGGGGGATTCTATGGGGCAGAGCCGGGGCTGTGGGGTGAGGGTGTCTGAGGGGTGGGGGTGCATCTATGGGGCAGAGCGGGGGGAGATGCTGTGGGGCAGAGCAGGATCTATGGGGCAGGGGGGATTCTGTGGGGCAGAGCGGGAGCTGTGGGGCGAGGGGGATCTATGGGGGGGCTGTGGGGCAGAGCGGGGGGGATTCTGTGGGGCAGAGCGGGAGCTGTGGGGCAGAGCAGGGGGGATTCTGTGGGGCAGAGCGGGATCTATGGGGCAGGGGGGATTCTGTGGGGCAGAGCAGGATCTATGGGGCAGGGGGGATTCTGTGGGGCAGAGCGGGAGCTGTGGGGCGAGGGGGATCTATGGGGGGGGCTGTGGGGCAGAGCGGGAGCTGTGGGGCAGAGTGGGGGGGATTCTGTGGGGCAGAGCGGGATCTATGGGGCAGAGCGGGGGGGATTCTGTGGGGCAGAGCGGGGGCTGTGGGCCACAGAACGTGTCTATGGGGTGAGTGGGTCTGAGGGGCCGGGGGGGCGTCTATGGGGCAAAGCGGGATCTGTGGGGCGGGGGGGATCTGTGGGGTGAGGGAGAGCTGTAGGGGGGCTGGGGGGCAGAGCGGGATCTGTGGGGCAGAGTGAGGGGGGATTCTATGGGCCAGAGGGAGAGCTATGGGGTGTGGGGGGCTATGGGGCAGAGCGGCATCTATGGGGCAGGAGGGATTCTGTGGGCCAGAGTGGGATCTGTGGGGCAGAGCGAGGGGCTGGGGGGCAGAGAGGGATCTGGGGGGCAGGGGGTGTCTATAGGGCAGGGCAGGGATCTGTGGGGCAGAGCGGGGGGGTGGAAGGGGATTCTATGGGGCAGAGTGGGTGTCTGTGGGGTGGGATCTGTGGGGCACAGCAGGTATCTGTGGGGTGAGGGGATTTTATGGGGCAGAGCGGGATCTATGGGGCAGAAGGGGGATCTGGGAGGGATTCTGTGGGGGGAATCTATGGGGCAGGGGGGTGTCTATGGGTCACAGCCCCCCCCCCCGCCCCCCCATAGACGTGGGGCCACCGAAATAAAACCACAAAACTTTATTGGGGGGAGATGTGGGGCGCCCCACGGCGGGGAGGCGAGGGGGGGCAGCAGCCTGTGACCCCCACTTGTGGGGCAGGAGGGGAAGTAGATGGTCCCTGCCCCCCAAGTGTGGGTCTTGGGAGGGTCCATACCCCACAAATGTGGGTCAGAGAGGTCCGTACCCCCCATATGCGGGTTGGGGGGGGACACGTGGGGTCGCTGCCCCCCAAGTGTGGGTCACGAGAGGGGAAGGGACCCTCCGTACCCCCCAAGTGTGGGGCGCAGGGAGGGTCCATACCCCCCATATGTGGGTCGGGGGGGGGGATGTGGGGTCCCTGCCCCACAAGTGTGGGTCTCGGCAGGGGCAGGGACCCTCCATACCCTCAAGTGTGGGGCAGGGATGCTCCCCACCCCCTATGTGTGGGTCAGAGAAGTCTGTACCCCCCATATGCGGGTTGGGGGGGGGGGGGGATGCAGGGTCCCTGCCCCCCAAGTGTGGGTCACAGGAGGGACGGGGACCCTCCGTACCCCCCAAGTGTGGGGCGCAGGGAGGTCCGTACCCCCCATATGCGGGTTGGGGGGGGACACGTGGGGTCCCTGCCCCCCAAGTGTGGGTCACGAGAGGGGAAGGGACCCTCCGTACCCCCCAAGTGTGGGGCGCACGGAGGGTCCAAACCCCATAAGCATGGGTCAGGGAGGTCCGTACCCCCCGTAATGTGGGTCAGAGCGGTCCGTGCCCCCCGTATGCGGGTCGGGGGGGGCACGCGGGGTCCCTGCCCCCCAAGTGTGGGTCACAGGAGGGACGGGGACCCTCCGTACCCCCCAACTGTGGGGCGCATGGAGGGTCCAAACCCCGTAAGCGTGGCTCAGGGAGGTCCGTACCCCCCATATGTGGGTCAGAGAGATCCGTACCCCCCATATGTGGGTTGGGGGAGGGATGTGGGGTCCCTGCCCCCCAAGTGTGGGTCACAGGAGGGATGGGGACCCTCCGTACCCCCCAACTGTGGGGCGCATGGAGGGTCCAAACCCCGTAAGCGTGGCTCAGGGAGGTCCGTACCCCCCATATGTGGGTCAGAGAGATCCGTACCCCCCATATGTGGGTCGGGGGGGGACACGCGGGGTCCCTGCCCCACAAGTGTGGGTCGCAGCAGGGGTGGGGACCCTCCGTACCCCCCAACTGTGGGGCGCAGGGAGGGTCCAAACCCCGTAAGCGTGGCTCAGGGAGGTCCGTATCCCCCATATGTGGGTCAGGGGGGGACAGGTGGGGTCCCTGCCCCACAAGTGTGGGTCACAGGAGGGACGGGGACCCTCTGTACCCCCCAAGTGTGGGGCGCAGGGAGGGTCCGTACCCCCTAAGCGTGGGTCAGAGCGGTCCACACCCCCGATATGTGGGTCAGGGGGGGACACATGGGGTCCCTGCCCCCCAACTGTGGGTCGCAGCAGGGGCGGGGACCCTCTGTACCCCCCAACTGTGGGGCGCAGGGAGGGTCCATACCACCTAAATGTGGGTCAGGGAGGTCTGTACCCCCCATATGCAGGTTGGGGGGGGGATGTGGGGTCCCTGCCCCACAAGTCTGGGTCGCGAGAGGGGAAGGGACCCTCCGTACCCCCCAAGTGTGGGGCGCACAGAGGGTCCAAACCCCGTAAATGTGGGTCAGGGAGGTCCGTACCCCCCATATGTGGGTCAGAGAGATCCGTACCCCCCATATGTGGGTCGGGGTGGGACACGCGGGGTCCCTGCCCCACAAGTGTGGGTCGCAGCAGGGATGGGGACCCTCCGTACCCCCCAAGTGTGGGGCGCAGGGAGGGTCCAAACCCCGTAAGCGTGGCTCAGGGAGGTCCGTATCCCCCATATGCGGGTCGGGGGGGGGCAGGCGGGGTCCCTGCCCCCCAAGTGTGGGGCTCAGCGGGCGCTGGGGGGCAGGGCGCGGCGGGAGTTGGCCCGGACCCAGGGGTGCTGCAGGACCCCCCGCAGGGGCAGGCGCTGCCCGGGGCTGAGCCGCAGCAGCCGCGAGATGAGATCGCGGGCGCCCTCCGGCACCGAGGGGGGGAAGCGCAGGTCCACCTGTGGGGCAGGGACGTGTGGGGCGGGGAGACCCACGGGTGTGGGGCTGACCCACGGGGAGCCAGGGGATGGGGGGCAGGGGGGGATATGTGGGGCTGGGGGGATTTGGGAGGTCACAGACACCATAGGGGAAGGACAGGGCCACCTGTGGGGCAGAAATGTGTGGGGCGGGGAGACCCATATATGTGGGGCTGACCCACGGGGAGTCAGGGGGTGTGGGGCTGGGGGGCAGGGGGGGATATGTGGGGCTGGGGGGGTTTGGGGCGTCACAGACACCATGGGGAAAGGGCAGGTCCACCTGTGGGGCAGGGACGTGTGGGGCGGGGGGACCCACGGGTGTGGGGCTGACCCACGGGGAGCCAGGGGGTGGGGGGGTGTGGGGCAGGGGTGGGATATGTGGGGCCGGGGGGGGGTTTGGGGGTTGCGGGCACCACGGGGGATGCGCAGGGGAAGCTGTGGGGCAGAGACGTGTGGGGCGGGGAGACCCACAGGTGTGGGGCTGACCCACGGGGAGCCGGGGGGTGGGGGGCAGGGGTGGGATATGTGGGGCCGGGGGGATTTGGGAGGTCACGGACACCATGGGGAAAGGGCAGGGCCACCTGTGGGGCAGGGACGTGTGGGGCAGGGAGACCCATAGGTGTGGGGCTGCCCCACGGGGAGCCAGGGGATGGGGGGGTGTGGGGCAGGGGTGGGATATGTGGGGCCGGGGGGGGGGGTTTGGGGGTTGTGGGTGCCGCAGGGGAAGCTGTGGGGCAGGGATGTGTGGGGCGGGGAGACCCATAGGTGTGGGGCTGCCCCACAGTGAGCCGGGGGGTGTGGGGGTGGGGGGCAGGGGTGGGATATGTGGGGCCGGGGGGATTTGGGAGGTCACAGACACCATGGGGAAAGGGCAGGGCCACCTGTGGGGCAGAAATGTGTGGGGCGGGGAGACCCATATATGTGGGGCTGACCCACGGGGAGTCGGGGGGTGTGGGGCAGGGGTGAGATATGTGGGGCCGGGGGGGGTTTGGGGGTTGTGGGTGCCGCAGGGGAAGCTGTGGGGCAGGGACGTGTGGGGCGGGGAGCCCCATAGGTGTGGGGCTGCCCCACGGGGAGCCGGGGGGTGTGGGGCAGGGCGGGATATGTGGGGCTGGGGGGATTTGGGAGGTCACGGACACCATGGGGAAAGGGCAGGGCCAGCTGTGGGGCAGGGACGTGTGGGGCGGGGAGACCCACAGGTGTGGGGCTGACCCACGGGGAGCCAGGGGGTGGGGGGGTGTGGGGCAGGGGTGAGATATGTGGGGCAAGGAGGGGGTTTTGGGGGTTGTGGGTGCCACAGGGGAAGCTGTGGGGCAGAGACGTGTGGGGCGGGGAGACCCACAGGTGTGGGGCTGCCCCACGGGGAGTCGGGGGGTGTGGGGCTGGGGGGGTGATGTGGGGCCAGGGGGCTCTGGGAGGTCACGGACACCATGGGGAAAGGGCAGGGCCACCTGTGGGGCAGAGACGTGTGGGGCAGGGAGACCCACGGGTGTGGGGCCGAGCCACGGGGAGCCGGGGGGTGTGGGGCTGGGGGGGTGATGTGGGGCTGGGGGGATTTGGGAGGTCACGGACACCATGGGGAAAGGGCAGGGCCACTTGTGGGGCAGGGACGTGTGGGGCGGGGAGACCCATAGGTGTGGGGCTGACCCACGGGGAGCCGGGGGGTGGGGGGGTGTGGGGCAGGGGTGGGATATGTGGGGCCGGGGGGGTTTTGGGGGGTCGCAGGTGCCATGGGGGAGGCGGAGGGGAAGCTGTGGGGCAGAAATGTGTGGGTCAGGGGCCCCCCCAGCCATAGGTCTGCCCCATAGGAGAGTCGGGGGGGGGGGGAGATGTGGGGCAGGGGTGGGATATATGGGGCAGGAGATGATGTGGGGCCGGGGAGTGTATATGGGGTGGGGAAGGGAATATGGGGCAGGAGTGGATATGTGGGGCAGGGGGAGGAGTATGGGGCGGGAGGGGATATGTGGGGCAAGGGATGATGTAGGTTGGGGGGGGAAATCTATGGGTCAATGTGTGGGGCTGGCAGCGCAGCAGCTCCTTGTAGAGCTCCCCATGGAGGGGTCTGACCATGGATGTGTGGGTCTGAGGGGGCAATCTATGGGTCTGGTGGGGAATCTATGGGTCTGAGGAGCAATCTATGGGTCTGAGGAGCAATCTATGGGTCTGGAGAGGAATCTATGGGGCAATGTGTGGGGCTGGCAGCGCAGCAGCTCCTCGTAGAGCTCCCCATGGGGGGATTTTGGTGGCTCTGACCAGGGATGTGTGTGTCCAGGGGGCGATCTATGGGTCTGAGTGGCAATCTATGGGTCTGGAAGAGAATCTATGGGTCCAGGGGACAATCTATGGGTCAATGTGTGGGGCTGGGGGGGGAATGTGTGGGGCTGGCGGCTCTGGCAGCAGTGCAGCCCCTTGTAGAGCTCCCCATGGCGAGGGTCTGACTGTGGATCTATGGGTCTGGAGGGGAATCTATGGGTCTGGAGGAGAATCTATGGGTCTGGGGGCCAATCTATGGGTCTGAGGAGCAACCTATGGGGCAATGTGTGGGGCTGGCAGCGCAGCAGCTCCTCATAGAGCTCCCCATGGAGAGGATTTGGTGGCTCTGGCCGGGGATGTGCGCGTCTGGGGGGCGATCTATGGGTCTGGGAGAGGAATCTATGGGTCCGGGGGGCAATCTATGGGTCAACATGTGGGGCTGGGGGCAACGTGTGGGGCTGGCAGCGCTGCATCTCCTTGTAGAGCTCCCCACGGCGGGAGTTCGGTGTCTCTGACCAGGGATGTGTGGGTCTGGGGGACAATCTATGGGTCCGGGGGGCAATCTATGGGTCTGGAGAGGATTCTATGGGTCAATGTGTGGGGCTGGCAGCGCAGCAGATCCTCGTAGAGCTCCCCACGGCGGGAGTTCGGTGGCTCTGACCAGGGATGTGTGGGTCTGGGGGACAATCTATGGGTCCAGGGGGCAATCTATGGGTCTGGAGAGGATTCTATGGGGCAATGTGTGGGGCTGGGGGGCAATGTGTGGGGCTGGCAGCGCAGCAGCTCCTCGTAGAGCTCCCCATGGCGGGAGTTCGCTGTCTCTGACCAGGGACGTGTGCGTCTGGGGGGCAATCTATGGGTCCAAGGGACAATCTATGGGTCCGGGGAGCAATCTATGGGTCTGGAGAGGATTCTATGGGGCAATGTGTGGGGCTGGCAGTGCAGCAGCTCCTCGTAGAGCTCCCCACGGCGGGACTTCAGTGGTTCTGACCAGGGATGTGTGGGTCTGGGGGACAATCTATGGGTCCAAGGGGCAATCTATGGGTCCGATGAGCAATCTATGGGTCTGGAGAGGATTCTATGGGGCAATGTGTGGGGCTGGCAGTGCAGCAGATCCTCGTAGAGCTCCCCACGGCGGGAGTTCGGTGTCTCTGACCAGGGATGTGTGGGTCTGGGGGACAATCTATGGGTCTGGGGGGCAATCTATGGGTCTGGAGAGGATTCTATGGGGCAATGTGTGGGGCTGGGGGGCAATGTGTGGGGCTGGCAGCGCAGCAGCTCCTTGTAGAGCTCCCCATGGCGGGAGTTCGCTGTCTCTGACCAGGGACGTGTGCGTCTGGGGGGCAATCTATGGGTCCAAGGGACAATCTATGGGTCCGGGGAGCAATCTATGGGTCTGGAGAGGATTCTATGGGGCAATGTGTGGGGCTGGCAGCGCAGCAGCTCCTCATAGAGCTCCCATAGCAGGAGTTCGGTGACTCCGACCGGGGATGTGTGTGTCCGGGGGGCGATCTATGGGTCTGGGGGCCAATCTATGGGTCCGGGGGGGGAATCTATGGGTCTGGGGGGCAATCTATGGGTCAACGTGTGGGGCTGGGGGGCAATGTGTGGGGCTGGCAGTGCAGCAGCTCCTCGTAGAGCTCCCCACGGCGGGACTTCGGTGGTTCTGACCAGGGATGTGTGGGTCTGGGGGACAATCTATGGGTCCAAGGGGCAATCTGTGGGTCCGAGGAGCAATCTATGGGTCTGGAGAGGATTCTATGGGGCAATGTGTGGGGCTGGCAGCGCAGCAGATCCTCGTAGAGCTCCCCACGGCGGGAGTTCGGTGGCTCTGACCGGGGATGTGTGGGTCTGGGGGACAATCTATGGGTCTGGGGGGCAATCTATGGGTCTGGAGAGGATTCTGTGGGGCAATGTGTGGGGCCGGGGGGCAATGTGTGGGGCTGGCAGCGCAGCAGCTCCTCGTAGAGCTCCCCACGGCGGGACTTCGGTGGTTCTGACCAGGGATGTGTGGGTCTGGGGGACAATCTATGGGTCCAAGGGGCAATCTGTGGGTCCGAGGAGCAATCTATGGGTCTGGAGAGGATTCTATGGGGCAATGTGTGGGGCTGGCAGTGCAGCAGCTCCTCGTAGAGCTCCCATAGCAGGAGTTCGGTGACTCCGACCGGGGATGTGTGTCCGGGGGGCGATCTATGGGTCTGGGGGCCAATCTATGGGTCCGGGGGGGGAATCTATGGGTCTGGGGGGCAATCTATGGGTCAACGTGTGGGGCTGGGGGGCAATGTGTGGGGCTGGCAGTGCAGCAGCTCCTCGTAGAGCTCCCCACGGCGGGACTTCGGTGGTTCTGACCAGGGATGTGTGGGTCTGGGGGACAATCTATGGGTCCAAGGGGCAATCTATGGGTCCGATGAGCAATCTATGGGTCTGGAGAGGATTCTATGGGGCAATGTGTGGGGCTGGCAGTGCAGCAGCTCCTTGTAGAGCTCCCCACGACGGGAGTTCAGTGGCTCTGACTGGGGATGTGTGGGTCTGGGGGGCAATCTATGGGTCCAAGGGACAATCTATGGGTCCGGGGAGCAATCTATGGGTCTGGAGAGGATTCTATGGGGCAATGTGTGGGGCTGGCAGCGCAGCAGCTCCTCGTAGAGCTCCCATAGCAGGAGTTCGGTGACTCCGACCGGGGATGTGTGTGTCCGGGGGGGCGATCTATGGGTCCGGGGGCCAATCTATGGGTCCGGGGGGGGGGAATCTATGGGTCGGGGGTTACCTGGGCGATGCGCTTGTAGGTCTGGGCGTGGGAGGGGCTCTCGAAGGGGGGGCTCCCCACCAGCAGCTCGTAGCAGAGCACCCCCAGGCACCACAGATCCACCTTCTCGTCGTGGCCCCCCCCGGCCACCATCTCGGGGGGCAGGTAGTCCAGTGTCCCGCACAGCGTGCGCCGCCTGCCATGGGGGGGGACGGACGTGTGGGGCGCCCCATAGCGCGGGGACGGGGGGGGGTGGACAGGACCCACGGCGTGGGGGGGGGGGAGACCCCAAAAGGAGCTCCGGGTCCTTTTAGGAGCTCAAACACCCCCCTGAAGTGCCGTCCCCCTGCCCCATAGATACACCCCCTGCCCCATAGATGCACCCCCTGCCCCATAGATACACCCCCTGCCCCATAGATGCATCCCCAGCCCCATAGAGCTCCCTCCAGCCCCATAGATCTGTCCCCAGCCCCACAGATCATCCACTACAGAGCACCCCCAGCCCCATAGATACACCCCCTGCCCCATAGATACACCCCCTGCCCCATAGATAACACCCCCTGCCCCATAGATACATGCCCAGCCCCATAGAGCTCCCTCCAGCCCCATAGATCTGCCCCCAGACCCACAGATCAGCCACTATAGAGCACCCCCAGCCCCACAGATTCTCCTCCCAGCCCCATAGATACATTCCCAGCCCCATAGAGCTCCCTCCAGCCCCATAGATCTGTCCCCAGCCCCACAGATCATCCACTACAGAGCACCCCCAGCCCCATAGATACACCCCCTGCCCCATAGATACACCCCCAGCCCCATAGAGCTCCCTCCAGCCCCATAGATCTGCCCCCAGACCCACAGATCAGCCACTATAGAGCACCCCCAGCCCCACAGATTCTCCTCCCAGCCCCATAGATACATGCCCAGACCCATAGATTGCCCTCCCAGCCCCATAGATACACCCCCAGCTCCATAGATCTGCCCCCAGCCCCATAGATTCCGCCCCAGCCCCATAGATCATCCACTATAGAGCACCCCCAGCCCCATAGATTCCCCCTCCAGCCCCATAGCACACAGCGTGTGCCGCCTGCCGTGGGGGGCACGGACGTGTGGGGCGCCCCATAGCGCGGGGACGGGGGAGACCCACGGCGTGGGGGGGGGGGGGAGACCCCAAAAAGAAGCGCCTCGGGGGAGCGTTGGAGCTCCTAAAAGGGCCCCGAGGTGCCACCCCCCTGCCCCATAGATACACCCCCTGCCCCATAGATACACCCCCAGCCCCATAGATGCACCCCCAGCCCCATAGATACACCCCCTGCCCCATACATAACACCCCCAGCCCCATAGATAACACCCCCTGCCCCATAGATAACACCCCCTGCCCCATAGATACATCCCCAGCGCCACAGATTGCCCTCCCAGCCCCATAGATACACCCCCAGCTCCATAGATCTGCCCCCAGCCCCATAGATCATCCACTATAGAGCACCCTCAGCCCCATAGATTCCCCCTCCCAGCCCCATAGATACATTGCCAGCCCCATAGAGCTCCCTCCAGCCCCATAGATCTGTCCCCAGCCCCACAGATCATCCACTACAGAGCACCCCCAGCCCCATAGATACACCCCCTGCCCCATAGATACATCCCCAGCCCCATAGAGCTCCCTCCAGCCCCATAGATCTGCCCTCAGACCCATAGATTCCCCCCACCACCACCATAGAGCGTCTCCTCTAGGGCACCCCCAGCCCCATAGATACATCCCCTGCCCCATAGATCTGCCCCCAGCCCCATAGATCATCCACTACAGAGCACCCCCAGCCCCATAGATACACCCCCAGCCCCATAGATTCCCCTCCCAGCCCCATAGATACATTCCCAGCCCCATAGAGCTCCCTCCAGCCCCATAGATCTGTCCCCAGCCCCACAGATCTGTCCCCAGCCCCACAGATCATCCACTACAGAGCACCCCCAGCACCATAGATACATCCCCTGCCCCATAGATTCCCCTCCCAGCCCCATAGATACACCCCCAGCTCCATAGAGCTCCCTCCAGCCCCAGAGATCTGCCTCCAGCCCTATAGATTCCCCCTCCAGACCCATAGAGCATCTCCTATAGGGCACCCCCAGCCCCATAGACACACCCCCAGCCCCATAGATCTGCCCCCAAACCATACTTAGGGGTGATACATGTGCACCCCACCCCAAGTTGGTGAGCTCCAGCTGCCCCCCAGCCCCATAGATCCCTCACCAGCCCCACAGAGCATCCCCTATAGGGCACCCCCTGCCCCATAGATGCCCTCCCAGCCCCATAGATGCTTCTCCAGCCCCATAGATCTGCCCCCAAACCATCCTGGAGATGGGTCTGTGCACGGAGCACCCAAAGTCTCTCATCTCCAGCTGCCCCCCAGCACACCCCCTATGGGGCACCCCCTGCCCCATAGCGCCCCCCCCGCCCCATAGATGCTCCTCCAGCCCCATAGATACACCCCCACCCCATAGATGCTCCTCCAGCCCCATAGATCTGCCCCCAAACCATCCTGGAGATGGGTCTGTGCACGGAGCACCCAAAGTCTTTCATCTCCAGCTGCCCCCCAGCCCCACAGCACACCCCCTATGGGGCACCCCCTGCCCCATAGCACCCCCCCCTGCCCCATAGATGCTCCTCCAGCCCCATAGATACACCCCCAGCCCCATAGATCTGCCCCCAAACCATCCTGGAGATGGGTCTGTGCACGGAGCACCCAAAGTCTTTCATCTCCAGCTGCCCCCCAGCCCCACAGCACAGCCCCTGTGGGGCACCCCCCGCCCCATAGCGCCCCCCCCTGCCCCACAGACCCCTCCCAGCCCCATAGATGTTTCTCCAGCCCCATAGATCTGCCCCCAAACCATCCTGGAGATGGGTCTGTGCATGGAGCACCCGAAGTCTTTCATCTCCAGCTGCCCCCCAGCCCCACAGCACACCCCCTATGGGGCACCCCCCGCCCCATAGCGCCCCCCCCTGCCCCATAGCGCCCTACCGGAGGGAGGGGGCGTGGACGGACCACCCGAAGTCGGCGATTTTCAGCTCCCCCTTGAGCCCCAGCAGCAGGTTCTCGGGTTTGATGTCGCGGTGAATCACCTTCCGGCCGTGGCAGTAGAGCAGCGCGTCCGCCAGCTCCTCCATCAGCTGCGGGGCAGGGTGGGGGGCGCCCCATAAGTGGGGGGCGCCCCCTAAGTGGGGGCCTTGCCCCCCCCCCCCCGCCCCATAAGCGGGCCCCACTGGGTTCCCCCCGTCGCGCGAGGGAAGGTGACGGTGGGGGGGGGTGGGAGGCAATAGGGGGGGAAAAGGGCACCCCATAACGCCCCCTGCCCCATAAGTGGATCCTCTGCCCCATAAGTAGCCCCTCCTGCCCTATAAGTGGACCCCCTGCCCCATAAGTGCCCCCAAGTCCCAACATTGCATAAGGGAAGGTGACACTGGGGGGGGAAAAGGGCATCCCATAACACTCCCTGCCCCACAAGTGGCTCCCGCACCCCATAAGTAGCCCCCCCTGCCCCATAAGTGCCTCCCCTGCCCCACAAGTGGCCCCAAGTCCCCCCATCGCGCAAGGGAAGGTGACATTGGGAGGGGAAAGGGGCGTCCCATAACACTCCCTGCCCCCTAAGTAGACCCCCTGCCCCATAAGTGGCCCCCCCCGCCCCATAAGTGGTCCCCCGTGCCCCACAAGTGGCCCCAAGTCCCCCCATCGCGCAAGGGAAGGTGACATTGGGAGGGGAAAGGGGCGCCCCATAACACTCCCTGCCCCACAAGTGGCTCCCGCACCCCATAAGTAGCCCCTCCTGCCCCCTAAGTAGACCCCCTGCCCCATAAGTGGTCCCCCCTGCCCCACAAGTGGCCCCAAGTCCCCTCATCACGCAAAGGAAGGTGACACTGGGGGGGGAAAGGGGCGTCCCATGACACTCCCTGCCCCACAAGTGGCTCCCACACCCCATAAGTAACCCCCCCCGCCCCATAAGTGCCTCCCCTGCCCCACAAGTGGCCCCAAGTCCCCCCATTGCACAAGGGAAGGTGACATTGGGGGGGGAAAAGGACACCCCATAACACTCCCTGCCCCATAAGTGGATCCTCTGCCCCATAAGTAGCCCCTCCTGCCCCCTAAGTAGACCCCATGCCCCATAAGTGGTCCCCCCTGCCCCACAAGTGGACCCACTGTCCCACAAGTGGCCCCAAGTCCCCTCATCGCGCAAGGGAAGGTGACACTGGGGGGGGAAAGGGGCGTCCCATGACACTCCCTGCCCCACAAGTGGCTCCTGCACCCCATAAGTAGCCCCCCCTGCCCCATAAGTGGCCCCCGTGCCCCACAAGTGGCCCCAAGTCCCCCCATTGCGCAAGGGAAGGTGACATTGGGAGGGGAAAGGGGCGCCCCATAACACTCCCTGCCCCCTAAGTAGACCCCCTGCCCCATAAGTGCCCCCCCTGCCCCATAAGTGGCCTCCCCTGCCCTACAAGTGGCCCCAAGTCCCCCTGTCGCGCGAGGGAAGGTGACGTTGGGGGGGGTGGGAGGCAATAGGGGGGGGGAAAAGGGCACCCCGTAACGCCCCCTGCCCCATAAGTGGATCCTCTGCCCCATAAGTAGCCCCTCCTGCCCCCTAAGTGGTCCCCCGTGCCCCACAAGTGGCCCCAAGTCCCCCCATCGCGCAAGGGAAGGTGACATTGGGAGGGGAAAGGGGCGCCCCATAACACTCCCTGCCCCACAAGTGGCTCCCGCACCCCATAATTAACCCCCCCCTGCCCCATAAGTAACCCCCGCTGCCCCATAAGTGCCTCCCCTGCCCCACAAGTGGCCCCAAGTCCCCCCATTGCACAAGGGAAGGTGACATTGGGGGGGGAAAAGGACACCCCATAACACTCCCTGCCCCATAAGTGGATCCCCTGCCCCATAAGTAGCCCCTCCTGCCCCCTAAGTAGACCCCCTGCCCCATAAGTGGTCCCCCCTGCCCCACAAGTGGCCCCAAGTCCCCTCATCGCGCAAAGGAAGGTGACATTGGGGGGGGAAAGGGGCGTCCCATGACACTCCCTGCCCCACAAGTGGCTCCCACACCCCATAAGTAACCCCCGCTGCCCCATAAGTGGCCCCTCCTGCCCCATAAGTAGCCCCCCCCGCCCCATAAGTGCCTCCCCTGCCCCACAAGGGGCCCCAAGTCCCACCATTGCACGAGGGAAGGTGACACTGGGGGGGGAAAAGGACACCCCATAACACTCCCTGCCCCATAAGTGGATCCTCTGCCCCATAAGTAGCCCCTCCTGCCCCATAAGTAGCCCCCCCTGCCCCATAAGTGGCCCCCCGTGCCCCACAAGTGGCCCCCTGCCCCACAAGTGGCCCCAAGTCCCCCCACCGCGCAAGGGAAGGTGACATTGGGGGGGGTGGAGGGGGGGGCTCCTCTATTTGGGGCTGGGGAGGGACCTGTGGGGCTGGGGAGGGATGTGTGGGTCAATGTGTGGGGCTGGCAGCGCAGCAGCTCCTTGTAGAACTCCCCATGGAGGGGTCTGACCATGGATGTGTGGGTCTGAGGGGGCAATCTATGGGTCTGGAGAGGAATCTATGGGGCAATGTGTGGGGCTGGCAGCGCAGCAGCTCCTTGTAGAGCTCCCCATGGGGGGATTTTGGTGGCTCTGACCAGGGATGTGTGTGTCCAGGGGGCGATCTATGGGTCTGAGTGGCAATCTATGGGTCTGGAAGAGAATCTATGGGTCCAGGGGACAATCTATGGGTCAATGTGTGGGGCTGGGGGGGTAATGTGTGGGGCTGGTGGCTCTGGCAGCAGTGCAGCCCCTTGTAGAGCTCCCCATGGCGAGGGTCTGACTGTGGATCTATGGGTCTGGAGGGGAATCTATGGGTCTGGGGGCCAATCTATGGGTCTGAGGAGCAACCTATGGGGCAATGTGTGGGGCTGGCAGCGCAGCAGCTCCTCGTAGAGCTCCCCATGGAGAGGATTTGGTGGCTCTGGCCAGGGATGTGCGCGTCCGGGGGGCGATCTATGGGTCTGGGAGAGGAATCTATGGGTCCGGGGGGCAATCTATGGGTCAACATGTGGGGCTGGGGAGCAATGTGTGGGGCTGGCAACGCAGCAGCTCCTTGTAGAGCTCCCCACGGCGGGAGTTCAGTGGCTCTGACCAGGGATGTGTGTGTCCGGGGGGGCAATCTATGGGTCTGAGGGCCAATCTATGGGTCCGGGGGGGGGAAATCTATGGGTCTGGGGGCCAATCTATGGGTCTGAGGAGCAACCTATGGGGCAATGTGTGGGGCTGGCAGTGCAGCAGCTCCTTGTAGAGCTCCCCATGGTGGGAGTTTGGTGACTCTGACCGGGGATGTGTGTCTGGGGAGCAATCTATGGGTCTGGAGGGGAATCTATGGGTCCGGGGGCCAATCTATGGGTCTGGGGGAGGAATCTATGGGTCAACGTGTGGGGCTGGGGGGCAATGTGTGGGGCTGGCAGCGCAGCAGCTCCTCGTAGAGCTCCCATAGCAGGAGTTCGGTGACTCCGACCGGGGATGTGTGTGTCTGGGGGGCCGATCTATGGGTCCGGGGGCCAATCTATGGGTCCGGGGGGGGAATCTATGGGTCCGGGGGGATGTGTGGGTCCCACCGTGGCGGTGCGGGGGGCGTCCAGGCGCTGGCAGCGCTGCAGCTCCTTGTAGAGCTCCCCCCGGGGGGCGAACTCCAGGATGAGGAAGACGCGGCGCCGGTCGTGGAAGTAGTTGTAGAGACGCAGGATGTTGGGGTGCCTGTGGGGCACGGACCCATAGATCCCCCTCTGACCCATAGATCCACCCCCCCGGACCCATAGATCCCCCTCCGACCCATAGATCCACCCCCCCCAGACCCATAGATCCCCCTCCGACCCATAGATCCACCCCCCCGGACCCATAGATCCCCCTCCGACCCATAGATCCCGCTCCAACCCATAGATCCACCCCCCCGGACCCATAGATCCCCCTCCGACCCATAGATCCACCCCCCCCGGACCCATAGATCCCCCCACAGATCCATAGATCCACCACCCCCCGGACCCATAGATCCCCCCACAGATCCATAGATCCCCCCACAGATCCATAGATCCACCACCCCCCGGACCCATAGATCCCCCTCAGACCCATAGATCCACCTCAGACCCATAGATTCCCCCCCCTGGACCCATAGATCCCCCTCGGACCCATAGATCCACCCCCCCGGACCCATAGATCCCCCTCAGACCCATAGATCCCCCTCAGACCCATAGATTCCCCCCCCTGGACCCATAGATCCCCCTCGGACCCATAGATCCACCCCCCCGGACCCATAGATCGAGCTCAGACCCATAGATCCACCCCCCCCGGACGCATAGATCGACCTCGGACCCATAGATCCCCCCCCCGGACCCATAGATCCACCCCCCCCCGACATATAGATCCCCCCCCAGACCCATAGATCCACCTCCCCCCAGACCCATAGATCCACCTCGGACCCATAGATCCCCCCACAGATCCATAGATCCACCCCCCCCGACCCATAGATCCCGCCTCGGACCCATAGATCCACCCCCCCCGGACCCACGCATCCCGCCACAGACCCATAGATACCCCCCCCCCCCCCCAGACCCATAGATTCTCCCTCAGACCCATAGATCCACCCCCCCGGACCCATAGATCCCCCCTCCAGCCCCATAGATTCCTCCCCAGCCCCACACACTGTCAGGACAGACATGGGGGTCCCTCCCAGTGCCCCCCCATCACTCCCAGTGCCCCCCCAGCCCCCTCCCAGTCCCTCCCAGTGCCCCCCATCCCCTTCCCAGTTCCTCCCAGTGCCCCCAGTTCCCCCCCAGTCCCCTCCCAGTGCCCCCCCATCACTCCCAGTCCCTCCCAGTGCCCCCCCATCGCTCCCAGTCCCCTCCCAGTCCCTCCCAGTGCCCCCCCATTGCTCCCAGTCCCCTCCCAGTCCCCTCCCAGTGCCCCCCCATCGCTCCCAGTCCCCTCCCAGTGCCCTCCCAGTGCCCCCCATCACTCCCAGTCCCCCCCCAGTCCCCTCCCAGTGCCCCCCAGTCCCCTCCCAGTCCCTCCCAGTGCCCCCCAGTCCCCTCCCAGTGCCCTCCCAGTCCCCTTCCCAGTGCCCCCCCATCACTCCTAGTTCCCCCCCAGTCCCCTCCCAGTCCCGCCCATCCCCTTCCCAGTCCCTCCCAGTGCCCCCAGTCCCCTCCCAGTGCCCCCCCATCCCCTTCCCAGTCCCTCCCAGTGCCCCCAGTCCCCTCCCAGTGCCCCCCCATCGCTCCCAGTCCCCTCCCAGTGCCCCCCCATCGCTCCCAGTCCCCTCCCAGTGCCCCCCCATCGCTCCCAGTGCCCCCCCATCGCTCCCAGTGCCCCCCCAGTCCCCTCCCAGTCCCTCCCCATCGCTCCCAGTCCCCTCCCAGTCCTGCCCATCCCCTTCCCAGTGCCCCCCCCATCACTCCCAGTGCCCCCCAGTCCCCTCCCAGTCCCTCCCAGTGCCCCCAGTTCCCCCCCAGTCCCCTCCCAGTGCCCCCCATCACTCCCATCCCCTTCCCAGTGCCCCCCCATCGCTCCCAGTCCCCTCCCAGTCCCTCCCCATCGCTCCCAGTCCCCTCCCAGTGCCGCCCATCCCCCTCCCAGTCCCTCCCAGTGCCCCCCCATCGCTCCCAGTTCCCCCCCAGTCCCCTCCCAGTCCCTCCCCATCGCTCCCAGTCCCTCCCAGTGCCGCCCATCCCCTTCCCATCCCCCTCCCAGTCCCCTCCCAGTGCCCCCCAGTGCCCCCCAGTGCCCGGGTACCGCAGGTGCGCCTGGATCTCGATCTCCCTGCGCAGCTGGTGCTCCACCCCCTCCTTCTCCACCTGGGACTTGAACAGCACCTTCAGGGCCACCAGCAGCCCCGAGCCCCGCTCCCGGGCCAGGTACACGTTCCCGAACTTGCCCTTGCCCAGGGGCCGCCCCACCTCGAAGTCCTCCAGGGAGAAGGTGCGGCTGCGGGGGGGGCAGGCGGGGGGCGGGGGTCAGGTTGGGGGGCTGGGATGTGGGGCAGGGGTCACGGGGGGGGCTGGGATCCCTCTGGGGGGGGCAGTCGGGGGGCTGGGATGTGGGGCAGGGGGGAGTTGGGGGGCTGGGATCCCTTGGGGGGGGCAGTCAGGGGGCAGGGGTCACGGGGGGGGGCTGGGATGTGGGGCAGGGGGGAGTTGGGGGGGCAGTTGGGGGGCTGGGATCCCTTGGGGGGGCAGTTGGGGGGCTGGGATCCCTTGGGGGGGCTGGGACCCCTTGGGGGGGCAGGCAGGGGGCGGGGGTCAGGTTGGGGGGCTGGGATGTGGGGCAGGGGGGAGTTGGGGGGCTGGGATCCCTTGGGGGGGGCAGTTGGGGGGCTGGGAATTGGGGGCTGGGATCCCTTGGGGGGGGCAGGTGGGGGGCGGGGGTCAGGTTGGGGGGCTGGGACCCCTTGGGGGGGCAGTTGGGGGGCTGGTGTCTGTGGGGCAGGGGGGAGTTGGGGGGCCAGTTGTGGGGCTGGGAACCGTGGGGCCGGGGGCAGTTGTGGGGCTGGGGGGGGGGGGGGGCAGTTGGGGGACACCCAGCAGCTGCACCCCCTCCCCCCCTGCAGGACCCCCCCCCCCAACGAAGTGTCCCCCAGGGTCCCTGTGCCCCCCCCCAAGACTCACACGGGGGGGGCCGGGGGGGGCAGGGTGCTGGGGGGCTCCAGGGGCACCCGCCCGGCGCCTGGGGGGGGGGGAGAGGGGGGGTCAGTGGGGAGGGGGAAACACACACAGACCCCCAAGTGACACCCCCCCCCCCAAGGGACCCACATCCCCCCCCCCAGCCCCACAACTGGGCCCCCCCAACATTGACCCCACCCCCCAACTGCCCCCCCACCCCTGATCCAAGCCCCCCAACTGCCCCCCCCAATGGGATCCCAGCCCCCCAAGTGGCCCCCCAACGGGATCCCAGCCCCCCAACTGCCCCCCCCAAAGCCGGGATCCCAGCCCCCCAAGTGGCCCCCCAACGGGATCCCAGCCCCCCAAGTGGCCCCCCCAAAGCCCAGATCCCAGCCCCCCAAGTGGCCCCCCCAAAGCCCAGATCCCAGCCCCCCAACTCCCTCCCCAGCCCCCCAACTGCCCCCCCCGATCCCAGCCCCCCCAACTCCCTCCCCAGCCCCCCAACTGCCCCCCCCGATTCCAGCCCCCCCAACTCCCTCCCCAGCCCCCCAACTGCCCCCCCGATCCCAGCCCCCCAACTCCCTCCCCAGCCCCCCAACTGCTCCCCCCCCCAGATCCCAGCCCCCCAACTCCCTCCCCAGCCCCCCAACTGCTCCCCCCCCACAGATCCCAGCCCCCCAACTCCCTCCCCAGCCCCCCAACTGCTCCCCCCCACAGATCCCAGCCCCACAACTGCCCCCCTCCCCGCCCCACGGATCCCAGCCCCCCAACTCTCTCCCCAGCCCTACATCCCAGCCCCCCAACTGCGCCCCCCCCCCCCCCCCCCCCCACGGGTCCCAGCCCCACAACTGGCCCCCACCCCCGATCGCAGCCCCCCAAGTACCTGGCAGGGTCCCCCCCTTCCGGTTGGGGGCGTCCGAGGTGGGGGGGTCCTTCCGGGGCACCCGCTGTGGGGCCAGGGGGGTCAGCGCCCCACACTGCCGGCACAAAAGGTGTGGGAGGGGGTGTCACAGGGGTTCTATGGGGTGGGGGGGACCTATGGGGCACAAGGGGTATCTATGGGGTGGGAGATCTATGGGGCTCGGGGGTTCTATTGGGTGAAGACACCTATGGGGCACGAGTGCTCTATGGGGCACAAGAGAGTCTATGGGGTGGCGGGGTCTTTGGGGGGATCTATGGGGCAGAGGGAGAGTCTATGGGGGATCTATGGGGGGGAATCTATACGATGGGAGATCTATGGGGCACAGAGGGGTCTCTGGGGGGGGATCTATGGGGCACAGAGGGGTCTCTGGGGGGGGATCTATGGGGCACAGAGGGGTCTCTGGGGGGGGATCTATGGGGCACAGAGGGGTCTCTGGGGGGGGATCTATGGGGCACAGAGGGGTCTCTGGGGGGGGATCTATGGGGCACAGAGGGGTCTCTGGGGGGGGATCTATGGGGCACAGAGGGGTCTCTGGGGGGGGATCTATGGGGCACAGAGGGGTCCCTGGGGGGGATCTATGGGGCACAGAGGGGTCCGGGGGGGGGATCTATGGGGCACAGAGGGGTCCCGGGGGGGGGATCTATGGGGCACAGAGGGGTCCCGGGGGGGGGATCTATGGGGCACAGAGGGGTCCCGGGGGGGGGATCTATGGGGCACAGAGGGGTCCCTGGGGGGGGATCTATGGGGCACAGAGGGGTCCCTGGGGGGGGATCTATGGGGCACAGAGGGGTCTCTGGGGGGGGATCTATGGGGCACAGAGGGGTCTCTGGGGGGGGATCTATGGGGCACAGAGGGGTCCCTGGGGGGGGATCTATGGGGCACAGAGGGGTCTCTAGGGGGGATCTATGGGGCACAGAGGGGTCCCTGGGGGGGGATCTATGGGGCACAGAGGGGTCTCTAGGGGGGATCTATGGGGCACAGAGGGGTCTCTAGGGGGGATCTATGGGGCACAGAGGGGTCTCTAGGGGGGGATCTATGGGGCACAGAGGGGTCTCTAGGGGGGGATCTATGGGGCACAGAGGGGTCTCTAGGGGGGGATCTATGGGGCACAGAGGGGTCTCTGGGGGGGGATCTATGGGGCACAGAGGGGTCTCTAGGGGGGGGATCTATGGGGCACAGAGGGGTCTCTAGGGGGGATCTATGGGGCACAGAGGGGTCTCTAGGGGGGATCTATGGGGCACAGAGGGGTCTCTAGGGGGGATCTATGGGGCACAGAGGGGTCTCTGGGGGGGATCTATGTGGCACAGAGGGGTCTCTGGGGGGGATCTATGGGGCACAGAGCGGTCTCTAGGGGGGGATCTATGGGGCACAGAGCGGTCTCTAGGGGGGGATCTATGGGGCACAGAGCGGTCTCTAGGGGGGGATCTATGGGGCACAGAGCGGTCTCTAGGGAGGATCTATGGGGCGCGGGATGTCTGGGGGGGATCTATGGGGCACAGAGGGGCCTATAGAGAACAGGAGTCTCTGGGGGACGTCTATGGGGCACAGGGGCGTCTATGGGGCTCAGCAGACATCTATGGGGTGCGGGGGGGGGGGGGGGGGGGTGGGGTGTCACCTTGGCCAGGCCGGGATTCACGTTCTCCTTCTGCGACATCCTGGGGGGGGGGGCACAGAGGAGTCACCCCGGGGACGCCCCCAAAAATTGGGACACCCTCCCCCCCCACCACAAAGCCCCCCCCCCCCCAAACTTGGGGACCCCCAAGTGACCCCAGGGACACCCCCCCCACAGGCCCCGGGCACCCCCAAACCTTGCCCCCCCCCCCCCCCCCAAGGCCTTGAGTCCCCTCAAGGCCTTGGGCCTCCCCCCCCCCCCCCCGCCGCCAACGGCCGCGGGGGGGGGACCCCCAACACCTTGCCCCCCCCCCCCCCAAGCTCCGGGGGCCCCCCCCCACAACTTGGGGCCCCCCCAAAGGCCCCGGGGGCCCCCCCCGACCCCCTCAAGGCCTCGGGGGGCCGCCCCCGGCCGCGCACCTTCTTCCTCCTCCTCCTCCCGCCGCCGTCTGCCCCCCCCACCGCCTCAGCCCGGCTTCAAATCTGCCTCCTCGCCCTCCCATTGGCTGCCGCCCGCCGCGCGCCGCCCGCCCATTGGTGGAAGCCGCCCGGTCCCTCCCCGCCCCCCTCCCCAAACCCGCTTCTCATTGGTCGGCTGCTCCCCCTTCCCGCCCCGCCCCTCCCACCTTCCCCCGGGGCTCGGCGCTGATTGGCCGGCGGCCGCGCGCTCGGGGCGCATGCGTGGGAGGGGGCGGGGGAGGGGGGGGAGAGGTCACGTGAGGGAGGCGGTGGCCGGAGTTCTGCCTGGCAACAGGGGCGGGGCCGAGCGCGGGCGGCGGCCAATCAGAGGCGGCGGAGGGAGACACGGGACCTATTGCGTCGGGGGGGGGGAATCTATGGGGGGGAGGATCTATGGGGCACAGGGGGGGGTCTATGGGGCGGGGGATCTATGGGGCACGGGGGTCCTATGGGGTCTATGGGGTATCTGTGGGGCACAGGGGTGTCTATGGGGCGGGGGATCTATGGGGTGGGGGGATCTATGGGGGGATCTATGGGGCACAAGGGGTGTCTATGGGGCGGGAGATCTATGGGGCACAGGGGTTCTATGGGGTCTATGGGGTATCTATGGGGCATCTATGGGGCACAGGGGTGTCTATGGGGCACGGTGGTCCTATGGGGTCTATGGGGTATCTATGGGGCACAGGGGGGTTTATGGGGCGGGGGATCTATGGGGCGGGAGATCTATGGGGCACAGGGGTTCTATGGGCTCTATGGGGCATCTATGGGGCATCTATGGGGCACAGGGGTGTCTATGGGGCGGGGGATCTATGGGGTGGGGGATCTATGGGGGGATCTATGGGGCACAAGGGAGATCTATGGGGTGGGAGATCTATGGGGCACGGTGGTTCTATGGGGTCTATGGGGTATCTGTGGGGCACAGGGGGGTTTATGGGGCGGGGGATCTATGGGGCACAGCAGGTTTCTATGGGGTGGGGGGTCTGTGTGGGGATCTATGGGGCACAAGGGGTGTCTATGGGGTCTGTGGGGTATCTATGGGGCACAGGAGGCATCTATGGGGTGGGGGAATCTATGGGGCACAGGGGGGTCTATGGGGCAGGGGGGAGTCTGTGTGGGGGGATCAATGGGGCACAGGGGGGTCTGTGGGGCGGGAGATCTATGGGATGGGGGAATCTATGGGGCACAGGGGCGTCTATGGGGTAGGGGAGGTCTCTGGGGGGGATCTATGGGGTGGGGGTGTCTATGGGGGAGATCTATGGGGCAGAGGGGTGTCTATGGGGCGGAGGGAGATCTATGGGGCACAGATGTGTCTAGCGTGGGAAAGCTATGGGGCACAGGAGTGTCTATGGGGTGGGAGATCTATGGGGCACGGGGGTTCTGGGGGGGGATCTATGGGGCACTAGGGGGATCTGTGGGGTGTCTGTGGGGCGGGAGACCTATGGGGCACAGGGGGTTCTATGGCATCTATGGGGGATCTATGGGGCATGGGGGGGTCTATGGGGTGGGGGGGGATCTATGGGGCACGGGGTGTCTGTGGGGCGGGAGACCTATGGGGCACGGGGGGTTCTATGGCGTCTATGGGGGGATCTATGGGGCACGGGGGGGGTCTATGGGGTGGGAGATCTATGGGGCACGGGGGGTTCTATGGCGTCTATGGGGGGATCTATGGGGCACGGGGGCGTCTGTGGGGTGGGGGGGATCTGTGGGGCACGGGGGGGTCTATGGGGGGATCTATGGGGCATGGGGTGTCTGTGGGGCGGGACATCTATGGGGCACGGGGGGTTCTATGGCATCTATGGGGGGATCTATGGGGCACGGGGGGGGTCTATGGGGTGGGAGGCCTATGGGGCACAGGGGGTTCTATGGCGTCTATGGGGGGATCTATGGGGCACAGGGGGTTCTATGGCATCTATGGGGGGATCTATGGGGCACAGGGGGGTCTATGGCGTCTATGGGGGGATCTATGGGGCACGGGGGCATCTGTGGGGTGGGGGGGATCTGTGGGGCACGGGGGATCTATGGGGGGATCTATGGGGCATGGGAGTGTCTGTGGGGCGGGATATCTATGGGGCACGGGGGGGTCTATGGCGTCTATGGGGGGATCTATGGGGCACGGGGGGGTCTATGGGGCAGGAGATCTATGGGGCAGAGGAAGTTTCTATTGTGGCAGGGTGGAGCCCCGGAGCCAGGGAATCCCGGAATCCCGGAATCGTGGGAGCAGGAAATCGTGGAATTTTTGGGACCGTGGAATCCCGGAATCCTGGAAACATCCCGGAATCTGGGGCCACGGATGGCGGAATCCCGGAATCCCGGAGTCCTGGAATCCTGGAATCGTGGAACCACGGAACTGTGGGATCGTGGAGTTGTGGGATGGTGGGATCACGGAATCCTGGAATCGTGGAATTTTGGAATCCTGGAATCACGGAATCCTGGGGTCCTGGAGTCCTGGAACCGTGGAATTATGGAATCACGGAATCGTGGAATTGTGGAATTTTGGAATCACGGAAGCCTGGCACCGCGGAATCGCGGGATTGCGGGATTGTGAAACCATGGGATCATGGAACTGTGGGATCGTGGAATCACGGAGTCGTGGAATCCTGGAATCGTGGAGTCACGGAACCGTGGAACCGTGGAATCGCGGAACCATGGAATCGCGGAATCCTGGAATTGTGGAATTTTGGAACCATGGAATCATGGAATCCTAGAACTGTGGACCTGCGGAATCCTGGAATTGTGGAATTTTGGAATCACGGAACCCTGGAACCGTGGAATTGTGGGATGGTGGAACCACGGGACCGTAGGATCATGGAATCACGGAATCACGGAGTCATGGAATCCTGGAATCGTGGAGTCATGGAACCGCAGAATCACGGGATTGTGGGATTGTGAAACCACGGGATCACGGAATTGTGGGATCGTGGAATCACGGAGTCGTGGAATCCTGGAATCGTGGAATTGTGGGACCACGAAATCATGGAACCGTGGGATCGTGGAACTGTGGAATTTTGGAATCATGGAACCGTGGAACCACGGAATCATGGAATCGTGGAATCAACCATGGAATCGTGGGATCACGGGATTCTGGAACCACGGAACCGTGGAATCCTGGAATCCTGGAATCGTGGGATCATGGAGTCATGGAATCCTGGAGTTGTGGAACCATGGGATCGTGGAATCATGGAATTGTGGAGTCGTGGGACCACGGGACGACGGAATCGCGGAATCACGGGATTGTGGAATCGTGGGACCATGGAATCGTGGAATTCTGGACTCCTGGAATCATGGAATCATGGGATCGTGGGACCACGGGACCATGAAATCATGGAATTGTGGGATCGTGGAACCGTGGAATCGTGGAATTTTGAAACCGTGGAACCATGGAATGATGGAATATGGGACCGTGGAGTCATAGGGCCTCGGAATTGTGGGACCACGGAATCACGGAATCGTGGAACTGTGGAACTTTGGAATCCCGGAGTCATGGAACCATGGAATTGTGGAATCGTGGAACCGTGGGACCACGGAGTCGTGGAATTTCCTGGAATCCTGGAATCATGGAGTTGTGGAATCCTGGAGTCATGGAACCACGGAACTGTGGAATCCCGGAACCGTGGAATCCGGGAATCCTGGCATTACGGAATCGTGGAATCCGGGAACCATGAAACCATGGAATCCTGGAGTCCTGGAACCACGGAACCGTGGAATCAGGGATGCTTGGAGTCATGGAATCCTGGAGTCCTGGAACTGTGGATCACGGAATCGTGGAATCACGGAATCATGGAACTACGGATTCCTGGAAGCGTGGAAGCGTGGAATTGTAGAACGGGGGAACCGCGGAGTCCTGGAATCCCGGCGTCGTCCTGGACTCCCGGAATATGGGACCGTGGATCGGGGAATCACGGAATCGTGGAATCGTGGAATGGTGGAAGCGCGGAATCGTGGGATCCTCCCGGTCGGAGAAGACCTTTCCGATGCTGGAGCCCAACCGTTGACCCCCCCCCCTGCCCCCGGCCTTTCCCATCCTCCGGCCGTGCC
>NW_027436040.1:0-52000 GCF_964199755.1 Larus michahellis | reverse complement strand
TTTTGGGTCTCCGTCTCCTACTAACCATTTCCCTGTCTGTGATTCCCCATTCTTCCCTCTCTGTCCTGCACCCTGTCACTTTTTTCATGTTTTTTTTCTACATCTCCCTGTTATTTTTTTGCTTATGTTTCTTCTGCCCTGTTGTTTTTCGAAGTTTTCTTTCAACGTGTGCTTCTGTCGGGGTCCCTGTTTCTCTTTTCTGTCTGCGAGAGGCTCAGGGGAGGGGGTGATGTGCTGTGGGGCTTTGGCAATGGCCCCTCTTCCCAATGGGCTCCAGCTGGGGCTGAGGACGCCCAGGTGGGACCCGTGAGGTGACCATGGTCTGGGCCAAGGGCTTAAGAGGGCTGCAGGTGGGGATGGGCCTGCTGTGCTGAGGGTCTCTAGCTGGGGAGAGGGTGCCTGGGCACGGCTGCAGGCCAGCGCTGGCTAAGCAGTCAAACCAAGTGGGTTCCATAGAGCTTTAGAACAAGGCACAGTTTTCCCTCCTCGCGTTTGGGCGTGGGAGCAATCTCCCGATGTCCGGATATATGGAAATTTTGGAGGCTGGCGCGGCGCCAAGTGGGAAAGGGTGGTTTTGAGGCTGAAGGCAGCAGGAAAATGCTCCAAAATTTCCATATATCGGGAGATAGGGAGATTGCTCCCACGCCCAAAGAGCCAGGAGGGAAAGCCGTGCCTCGTTGGAAAGCTCTTTGGCAGCCGCTCGTGTGGCCCCACAGCCCGTGGGGCTGCGGGCTTTGCGGTGGCCGTCAGCCTCGGCGCCACCGGCGCGCACGTGGCGCCGCCGCGCCAGCCTGCGAAGCATTTTCGGGTAGGGCCGCGGCTCTGGCGACAGCTCCCACGCCCGAAGAGCCAGGAGGGAAAGCCATGCCTCGTTGGAAAGCTCTTTGGCAGCCGCTCGCGTGGCCCCACAGCCCGTGGGGCTGCGGGCTTTGCGGTGGCCGTCAGCCTCGGCGCCACCGGCGCCCATGTGGCGCCGCCGCGCCAGCCTGCGAAGCATTTTCCGGTTGGGCCGCGGCTCTGGCAACAGCTCCCACGCCCGAAGAGCCAGGAGGGAAAGCCGTGCCTCGTTGGAAAGGTCTTTGGCAGCCGCTCGCGTGGCCCCACAGCCCGTGGGGCTGCGGGCTTTGCGGCGGCCGTCAGCCTCGGCGCCACCGGCGCCCATGTGGTGCTGCCGCGCCAGCCTGCAAAGCATTTTCGGGTAGGGCCGCGGCTCTGGTAACAGCTCCCACGCCCGAAGAGCCAGGAGGGAAAGCCGTGCCTCATTGGAAAGCTCTTTGACAGCCACTCGCGTGGCCCCACAGCCCATGGGGCTGCGGGCTTTGCGGCGGCCATCAGCCTCGGCGCCACCGGCGCCCACGTGGCGCCGCCGCGCCGGCCTGCGAAGAATTTTCTGTTAGGGCCGCGGCTCTGGCGACAGCTCCCACGCCCGAAGAGCCAGGAGGGAAAGCCGTGCCTCGTTGGAAAGCTCTTTGGTAGCCGCTCGCGTGGCCCCACAGCCCGTGGGGCTGCGGGCTTTGCGGCGGCTGTCAGCCTCGGCGCCACCGGCGCCCACGTGGCGCCGCCGCGCCAGCCTGCGAAGCATTTTCGGGTAGGACCGCGGCTCTGGCAACAGCTCCCACGCCCGAAGAGCCAGGAGGGAAAGCCGTGCCTCGTTGGAAAGCTCTTTGGCAGCCGCTCGCGTGGCCCCACAGGCCGTGGGGCTGCGGACTTAGCGGCGGCTGTCAGCCTCGGCGCCACCGGCGCCCACGTGGTGCCGCCGCGGCAGCCTGAGAAGCATTTTTGGGTAGGGCCACGGCTGTGGCGACAGCTCCCACGCCCGAAGAGCCAGGAGGGAAAGCCGTGCCTCGTTGGAAAGCTCTTTGGCATCCGCTCGCGTGGCCCCACAGCCCGTGGGGCTGCGGGCTTTGCGGCAGCCGTCAGCCTCGGCGCCACCGGCGCCCAAGTGGTGCTGCCGCGCCAGCCTGCGAAGCATTTTCCTGTAGCGCCGCGGCTCTGGCAACAGCTCCCACGCCCGAAGAGCCAGGAGGGAAAGCCATGCCTCATTGGAAAGCTCTTTGACAGCCACTCGCGTGGCCCCACAGCCCATGGGGCTGCGGGCTTTGCGGCGGCCATCAGCCTCGGCGCCACCGGCGCCCACGTGGGGCCGCCGCGCCGGCCTGCGAAGCATTTTGCGGTAGGTCCGTGGCTCTGGCGACAGCTCCCACGCCCGAAGAGCCAGGAGGGAAAGCCGTGCCTCGTTGGAAAGCTCTTTGGCAGCCGCTCGCGTGGCCCCACAGCCCGTGGGGCTGCGGGCTTTGCGGCGGCCATCAGCCTCGGCGCCACCGGCGCCCACGTGGGGCCGCCGCGCCAGCCTGCGAAGCATTTTCGGGTAGGGCCGCGGCTCTGGCGACAGCTCCCACGGCCGAAGAGCCAGGAGGGAAAGCCGTGCCTCGTTGGAAAGCTCTTTGGCAGCCGCTCGCGTGGCCCCACAGCCCGTGGGGCTGCAGGCTTTGCGGCGGCTGTCAGCCTCGGCGCCACCGGCGCCCACGTGTTGCTGCCGCGCCAGCCTGCGAAGCATTTTCTGGTAGCGCCGCGGCTCTGGCGACAGCTCCCACGCCCGAAGAGCCAGGAGGGAAAGCCGTGCCTCATTGGAAAGCTCTTTGACAGCCACTCGCGTGGCCCCACAGCCCATGGGGTTGCGGGCTTTGCGGCGGCCGTCAGCCTCGGCGCCACCGGCGCCCACGTGGCGCTGCTGCGCCAGCCTGCGAAGCATTTTCGGGTAGGGCCACAGCTGTGGCGACAGCTCCCACGCCCGAAGAGCCAGGAGGGAAAGCCGTGCCTCGTTGGAAAGCTCTTTGGCAGCCGCTCGCGTGGCCCCACAGCCCGTGGGGCTGTGGGCTTTGCGGTGGCCGTCAGCCTCGGCGCCACTGGCACCCACGTGGCACCGCCGCGCCAGCCTGCGAAGCATTTTCCGGTAGGGCCGCGGCTCTGGCGACAGCTCCCACGCCCGAAGAGGCAGGAGGGAAAGCCGTGCCTCGTTGTAAAGCTCTTTGGCAGCCGCTCACGTGGCCCCACAGCCCGTGGGGCTGCGGGCTTTGCGGCGGCCGTCAGCCTCGGCGGCACCGGCGCCCACGTGGCGCTGCTGCGCCAGACTGCGAAGCATTTTCGGGTAGGGCCACAGCTGTGGCGACAGCTCCCACGCCCGAAGAGCCAGGAGGGAAAGCCATGCCTCGTTGGAAAGCTCTTTGGCAGCCGCTCATGTGGCCCCACAGCCCGTGGGGCTGCGGGCTTTCTGGCGGCCGTCAGCCTCGGCGCCACTGGCACCCACGTGGCACCGCCGCGCCAGCCTGCGAAGCATTTTCCAGTAGGGCCGCGTCTCTGGCGACAGCTCCCACGCCCGAAGAGCCAGGAGGGAAAGCCGTGCCTCGTTGTAAAGCTCTTTGGCAGCCGCTCACGTGGCCCCACAGCCCGTGGGGCTGCGGGCTTTGCGGCGACCGTCAGCCTCGGCGCCACCAGCGCCCACGTGGTGCCGCCGCGCCAGCCTGCGAAGCATTTTCTGGTAGGGCCGCGGCTCTGGCGACAGCTCCCACGCCCGAAGAGCGAGGAGGGAAAGCCGTGCCTCGTTGGAAAGCTCTTTGGCAGCCGCTCACGTGGCCCCACAGCCCGTGGGGCTGCGGGCTTTCCAGCGGCAGTCAGCCTCGGCGCCACCGGCGCCCACGTGGCGCCGCCGTGCCAGACTGCGAAGCATTTTCGGGTAGGGCCGCGGCTCTGGCGTCAGCTCCCTCACCCGAAGAGCCAGGAGGGAAAGCCGTGCCTCGTTGGAAAGCTCTTTGGCAGCCGCTCGCGTGGCCCCACAGCCCGTGGGGCTGCGGGCTTTGCGGCGGCCGTCAGCCTCGGCGCCACCGGTGCCCACGTGGTGCCGCCGTGCCAGCCTGCGAAGCATTTTCGGGTAGGGCCGCGGCTCTGGCGACAGCTCCCACGCCCGAACAGCCAGGAGGGAAAGCCGTGCTTCGTTGGAAAGCTCTTTGGCAGCCGCTCGCGTGGCCCCACAGCCCGTGGGGCTGCGGGCTTTGCGGTGGCCGTCAGGCTCGGCGCGACCGGCGCCCACGTGGCGCCGCTGCGCTATCCTGCGAAACATTTTCGGGTAGGGCCGCGGCTCTGGCGACAGCTCCCACGCCCGAAGAGCCAGGAGGGAAAGCCGTGCCTCGTTGGAAAGCTCTTTGGCAGCCGCTCGCGTGGCCCCACAGCCCGTGGGGCTGCGGGCTTTGCAGCGGCCGTCAGCCTCGGTGCCACCGGCGCCCACGTGGCATCGCCGCGCCAGCCTGCGAAGCATATTCGGGTAGGGCCGCGGCTCTGGCGACAGCTCCCACGCCCAAAGAGCCAGGAGGGAAAGCCGTGCCTCGTTGGAAAGCTCTTTGGCAGCCGCTCGCGTGGCCCCACAGCCCATGGGGCTGCGGGATTTACGGCGGCCGTCAGCCTCGGCCGCACCGGCGCCCACGTGGCATCGCGGCGCCAGCCTGCAAAGCATTTTCCGGTAGGGCCGTGGCTCTGGCGACAGCTGCCACGCCCGAAGAGCCAGGAGGGAAAGCCATGCCTCGTTGGAAAGCTCTTTGGCAGCCGCTCGCATGGCCCCACAGCCCGTGGGGCTGCGGGCTTTGCGGCGGCCGTCAGCCTCGGTGCCACCGGCGCCCACGTGGCGCCGCTGCGCCAGCCTGCGAAGCATTTTCGGTTAGGGCCGCGGCTCTGGTGACAGCTCGCACGCCCAAAGAGGCAGGAGGGAAAGCCGTGCCTCGGTGGAAAGATCTTTTGCAGCTGCTCGCGTGGCCCCACAGCCCGTGGGGCTGCGGGCTTTGCGGCAGCCGTCAGCCTCAGCGCCACCGGCGCCCACGTGGCGCCGCCGCGCCAGCCTGCGAAGCATTTTGTGGTAGGGCCATGGCTGTGGCAACAGCTCCCACGCCCGAAGAGCCAGGAGGGAAAGCCGTGCCTCGTTGGAAAGCTCTTTGGCAGCCGCTCGCGTGGCCCCACAGCCTGTGGGCCTGCGGGCTTTGCGGCGGCCGTCAGCCTCGGCGCCACCGGCGCCCACGTGGTGCTGCCGCGCCAGCCTGCGAAGCATTTTCTGGTAGCGCCGCGGCTCTGGCGACAGCTCCCACGCCCAAAGAGCCAGGAGGGAAAGCCGTGCCTCGTTGGAAAGCTCTTTGGCAGCCGCTCGCGTGGCCCCACAGCCCATGGGGCTGCGGGATTTACGGCGGCCGTCAGCCTCGGCCGCACCGGCGCCCACGTGGCATCGCGGCGCCAGCCTGCAAAGCATTTTCCGGTAGGGCCGCGGCTCTGGCGACAGCTCCCACGCCCGAAGAGGCAGGAGGGAAAGCCGTGCCTCGTTGTAAAGCTCTTTGGCAGCCGCTCGCGTGGCCCCACAGCCCGTGGGGCTGCGGGCTTTGCGGCGACCGTCAGCCTCGGCGCCACCAGCGCCCACGTGGTGCCGCCGCGCCAGCCTGCGAAGCATTTTCCGGTAGGGCCGCGGCTCTGGCGACAGCTCCCACGCCCAAAGAGCCAGGAGGGAAAGCCGTGCCTCGTTGGAAAGCTCTTTGGCAGCCGCTCGCGTGGCCACACAGCCCGTGGCGCTGCGGGCTTTGCGGCGGCCGTCAGCCTCGGCGCCACCGGCGCCCACGTGGCGACGCTGCGCCAGCCTGCGAAACATTTTCGGGTAGGGCCGTGGCTCTGGCGACATCTCCCACGCCCGAAGAGCGAGGAGGGAAAGCCGTGCCTCGTTGGAAAGCTCTTTGGCAGCCGCTCACGTGGCCCCACAGCCCGTGGGGCTGCGGGCTTTCCAGCGGCAGTAAGCCTCGGCGCCACCGGCGCCCACGTGGCGCCGCTGCGCCAGCCTGCGAAACATTTTCGGGTAGGGCCGCGGCTCTGGCGACAGCTCCCACGCCCGAAGATCCAGGAGGGAAAGCTGTGCCTCGTTGGAAAGCTCTTTGGCAGCCGCTCACGTGGCCCCACAGCCCGTGGGGCTGCGGGCTTTCTGGCGGCCGTCAGCCTCGGCGCCACTGGCACCCACGTGGCACCGCCGCGCCAGCCTGCGAAGCATTTTCCAGTAGGGCCGCGGCTCTGGCCACAGCTCCCACGCCCGAAGAGCCAGGAGGGAAAGCTGTGCCTCGTTGGAAAGCTCTTTGGCAGCCGCTCGCGTGGCCACACAGCCCGTGGGGCTGCGGGCTTTGCGGCGGCCGTCAGCCTCGGCGCCCCCGGCGCCCACGTGGCGACGCTGCGCCAGCCTGCGAAACATTTTCCGGTAGGGCCGTGGCTCTGGCGACAGCTCCCACGCCCGAAGAGCGAGGAGGGAAAGCCGTGCCTCGTTGGAAAGCTCTTTGGCAGCCGCTCACGTGGCCCCACAGCCCGTGGGGCTGCGGGCTTTCCAGCGGCAGTCAGCCTCGGCGCCACCGGCGCCCAGGTGGCGCCGCTGCGCCAGCCTGCGAAACATTTTCGGGTAGGGCCGTGGCTCTGGCGTCAGCTCCCTCACCTGAAGAGCCAGGAGGGAAAGCCGTGCCTCGTTGGAAAGCTCTTTGGCAGCCGCTCGCGTGGCCCCACAGCCCGTGGGGCTGCGGGCTTTCCAGCGGCAGTAAGCCTCGGCGCCACCGGCGCCCACGTGGCGCCGCTGCGCCAGCCTGCGAAACATTTTCGGGTAGGGCCGCGGCTCTGGCGACAGCTCCCACGCCCGAAGATCCAGGAGGGAAAGCTGTGCCTCGTTGGAAAGCTCTTTGGCAGCCGCTCACGTGGCCCCACAGCCCGTGGGGCTGCGGGCTTTCTGGCGGCCGTCAGCCTCGGCGCCACTGGCACCCACGTGGCACCGCCGCGCCAGCCTGCGAAGCATTTTCCGGTAGGGCCGCGGCTCTGGCCACAGCTCCCACGCCCGAAGAGCCAGGAGGGAAAGCTGTGCCTCGTTGTAAAGCTCTTTGGCAGCCGCTCACGTGGCCCCACAGCCCGTGGGGCTGCGGGCTTTGCGGCGACCGTCAGCCTCGGCGCCACCAGCGCCCACGTGGTGCCGCCGCGCCAGCCTGCGAAGCATTTTCTGGTAGGGCCGCGGCTCTAGCGACAGCTCCCACGCCTGAAGAGCCAGGAGGGAAAGCCGTGCCTCGTTGGAAAGCTCTTTGGCAGCCGCTCGCGTGGCCACACAGCCCGTGGGGCTGCGGGCTTTGCGGCGGCCGTCAGCCTCGGCGCCCCCGGCGCCCACGTGGCGACGCTGCGCCAGCCTGCGAAACATTTTCCGGTAGGGCCGTGGCTCTGGCGACAGCTCCCACGCCCGAAGAGCGAGGAGGGAAAGCCGTGCCTCGTTGGAAAGCTCTTTGGCAGCCGCTCACGTGGCCCCACAGCCCGTGGGGCTGCGGGCTTTCCAGCGGCAGTCAGCCTCGGCGCCACCGGCGCCCAGGTGGCGCCGCTGCGCCAGCCTGCGAAACATTTTCGGGTAGGGCCGTGGCTCTGGCGTCAGCTCCCTCACCCGAAGAGCCAGGAGGGAAAGCCGTGCCTCGTTGGAAAGCTCTTTGGCAGCCGCTCGCGTGGCCCCACAGGCCGTGGGGCTACAGGCTTTGCGGCGGCCGTCAGCCTCGGCGCCACCGGTGCCCACATGGCGCCGCCGTGCCAGCCAGCGAAGCATTTTCGGGTAGGGCCGCGGCTCTGGCGACAGCTCCCACGCCCGAAGAGCCAGGAGGGAAAGCCGTGCTTCGTTGGAAAGCTCTTTGGCAGCCGCTCGCGTGGCCCCACAGCCCGTGGGGCTGCGGGCTTTCCGGCGGCCGTCAGGCTCGGCGCGACCGGCGCCCACGTGGCGCCGCTGCGCTATCCTGCGAAACATTTTCGGGTAGGGCCGCGGCCCTGGCGACAGCTCCCACGCCCGAAGAGCCAGGAGGGAAAGCCCTGCCTCGGTGGAAAGATCTTTTGCAGCTGCTCGCGTGGCCCCACAGCCCGTGGGGCTGCGGGCTTTGCGGCAGCCGTCAGCCTCGGCGCCACTGGCACCCACGTGGCGCCGCCGCGCCAGCCTGCGAAGCATTTTGGGGTAGGGCCATGGCTGTGGCAACAGCTCCCACGCCCGAAGAGCCAGGAGGGAAAGCCGTGCCTTGTTGGAAAGCTCTTTGGCAGCCGCTCGCGTGGCCCCACAGCCTGTGGGCCTGTGGGCTTTGCGGCGGCCGTCAGCCTCGGCGCCACCGGCGCCCACGTGGTGCTGCCGCGCCAGGCTGCGAAGCATTTTCTGGTAGCGCCGCGGCTCTGGCGACAGCTCCCACGCCCAAAGAGCCAGGAGGGAAAGCCGTGCCTCGTTGGAAAGCTCTTTGGCAGCCGCTCGCGTGGCCACACAGCCCGTGGGGTTGCGGGATTTGCGGCGGCCGTCAGCCTCGGCGCCACCGGTGCCCACGTGGCGCCGCCGTGCCATACTGCGAAGCATTTTCCGGTAGGGCCGCGGCTCTGGCGACAGCTCCCACGGCCGAAGAGCCAGGAGGGAAAGCCGTGCCTCGTTGGAAAGCTCTTTGGCAGCCACTCGCGTGGCCCCACAGCCCGTGGGGCTGCGGGCTTTGCGGTGGCCGTCAGGCTCGGCGCCACCGGCGCCCACGTGGTGCTGCCGCGCCAGCCTGCGAAGCATTTTCTGGTAGCGCCGCGGCTCTGGCAACAGCTCCCACGCCTGAAGAACCAGGAGGGAAAGCCGTGCCTCGTTGGAAAGCTCTTTGGCAGCCGCTCGCGTGGCCCCACAGCCTGTGGGGCTGTGGGCTTTGCGGTGGCCGTCAGCCTCGGTGCCACTGGCACCCACGTGGCACCGCCGCGCCAGCCTGCGAAGCATTTTGCGGTAGGGCCGCGGCTCTGGCGACAGCTCCCACGCCCGAAGAGGCAGGAGGGAAAGCCGTGCCTCGTTGTAAAGCTCTTTGGCAGCCGCTCACGTGGCCCCACAGCCCGTGGGGCTGCGGGCTTTGCGGCGACCGTCAGCCTCGGCGCCACCAGCGCCCACGTGGTGCCGCTGCGCCAGCCTGCGAAGCATTTTCGGGTAGGGCCGCGGCTCTGGCGACAGCTCCCACGCCCAAAGAGCCAGGAGGGAAAGCCGTGCCTCGTTGGAAAGCTCTTTGGCAGCCGCTCGCGTGGCCACACAGCCCGTGGGGCTGCGGGCTTTGCGGCGGCCGTCAGCCTCGGCGCCACCGGCGCCCACGTGGCGACGCTGCGCCAGCCTGCGAAACATTTTCGGGTAGGGCCGTGGCTCTGGCGACAGCTCCCACGCCCGAAGAGCGAGGAGGGAAAGCCGTGCCTCGTTGGAAAGCTCTTTGGCAGCTGCTCACGTGGCCCCACAGCCCGTGGGGCTGCGGGCTTTCCAGCGGCAGTCAGCCTCGGCGCCACCGGCGCCCACGTGGCGCCGCTGCGCCAGCCTGCGAAACATTTTCGGGTAGGGCCGCGGCTCTGGCGTCAGCTCCCTCACCCGAAGAGCCAGGAGGGAAAGCCGTGCCTCGTTGGAAAGCTCTTTGGCAGCCGCTCGCGTGGCCCCACAGGCCGTGGGGCTACAGGCTTTGCGGCGGCCGTCAGCCTCGGCACCACCGGTGCCCACGTGGCGCCGCCGTGCCAGACTGCGAAGCATATTCGGGTAGGGCCGCGGCTCTGGCGACAACTCCCACGCCCAAAGAGCCAGGAGGGAAAGCCGTGCCTCGTTGGAAAGCTCTTTGGCAGCCGCTGGCGTGGCCCCACAGCCCGTGGGGCTGCGGGCTTTCTAGCGGCCGTCAGCCTCGGCGCCACCGGCGCCCACGTGGCGCCGCCGCGCCAGCCTGCGAAGCATTTTCCGGTAGGGCCGTGGCTCTGGCGACAGCTCCCACGCCCAAAGAGCCAGGAGGGAAAGCCGTGCCTCGTTGGAAAGCTCTTTGGCAGCCGCTGGCGTGGCCCCACAGCCCGTGGGGCTGCGGGCTTTGCGGCGGCCGTCAGCCTCGGCGCCACCGGCGCCCACGTGGCGCTGCCACGCCAGCCTGCGAAGCATTTTCGGGTAGGGCCACGGCTCTGGCGACAGCTCCCACGCCCGAAGAGCCAGGAGGGAAAGCCGTGCCTCGTTGGAAAGCTCTTTGGCAGCCGCTCGCGTGGCCCCACAGCCCATGGTGCTGCGGGATTTACGGCGGCCGTCAGCCTCGGCCGCACCGGCGCCCACGTGGCATCGCCGCGCCAGCCTGCAAAGCATTTTCGGGTAGGGCCACAGCTGTGGCGACAGCTCCCACGCCCGAAGAGCCAGGAGGGAAAGCCATGCCTCGTTGGGAAGCTCTTTGGCAGCCGCTCGCGTGGCCCCACAGCCCGTGGGGCTGCGGGCTTTGCAGCGGCCGTCAGCCTCGGCGCCACCGGCGCCCACGTTGGGCCGCTGCGCCAGCCTGCGAAGCATTTTGGGGTAGGGCCATGGCTGTGGCAACAGCTCCCACGCCCGAAGAGCCAGGAGGGAAAGCCGTGCCTCGTTGGAAAGCTCTTTGGCAGCCGATCGCGTGGCCCCACAGCCTGTGGGCCTGCGGGCTTTGCGGCGGCCGTCAGCCTCGGCGCCACCGGCGCATACGTGGCGCCGCCGCGCCAGCCTGGGAAGCATTTTCCGGTAAGGCCGCGGCTCTGGTGACAGCTCCCACGCCCGAAGAGCCAGGAGGGAAAGCCGTGCCTCGTTGGAAAGCTCTTTGGCAGCCGCTCGCGTGGCCCCACAGCCCGTGGGGCTGCGTGATTTGTGGCGGCCATCAGCCTCGGCGCCACCGGCGCCCACGTGGTGCTGCCGCGCCAGCCTGCGAAGCATTTTCTGGTAGCGCCGCGGCTCTGGCGACAGCTCCCACGCCTGAAGAGCCAGGAGGGAAAGCCGTGCCTCGTTGGAAAGCTCTTTGGCAGCCGCTCGCGTGGCCACACAGCCCGTGGGGCTGCGGGCTTTGCGGCGGCCGTCAGCCTCGGCGCCACCGGCGCCCACGTGGCGACGCTGCGCCAGCCTGCGAAACATTTTCGGGTAGGGCCGTGGCTCTGGCGACAGCTCCCACGCCCAAAGAGCCAGGAGGGAAAGCCGTGCCTCGTTGGAAAGCTCTTTGGCAGCCGCTCACGTGGCCCCACAGCCCGTGGGGCTGCGGGCTTTCCAGCGGCAGTCAGCCTCGGCGCCACCGGCGCCCACGTGGCGCCGCTGAGCCAGCCTGCGAAACATTTTCGGGTAGGGCCGCGGCTCTGGCGTCAGCTCCCTCACCCGAAGAGCCAGGAGGGAAAGCCGTGCCTCGTTGGAAAGCTCTTTGGCAGCCGCTCGCGTGGCCCCACAGGCCGTGGGGCTACAGGCTTTGCGGCGGCCGTCAGCCTCGGCACCACCGGCGCCCACGTGGTGCCGCCGTGCCAGACTGCGAAGCATTTTCGGGTAGGGCCGCGGCTCTGGCGACAGCTCCCACGCCCGAAGAGCCAGGAGGGAAAGCCGTGCTTCGTTGGAAAGCTCTTTGGCAGCCGCTTGCGTGGCCCCACAGCCCTTGGGGCTGCGGGCTTTGCGGCGGCCGTCAGCCTCGGCGCCACCGGCGCCCACGTGGCGCCGCTGCGCCAGCCTGCGAAGCTTTTTCGGGTAGGGCCGCGGCTCTGGCGACAGCTCCCACGCTTGAAGAGCCAGGAGGGAAAGCCGTGCCTCGTTGGAAAGCTCTTTGGCAGCCGCTGGCGTGGCCCCACAGCCCTTGGGGCTGCGGGCTTTGCGGCGGCCGTCAGCCTCGGCGCCACCGGTGCCCACGTGGCGCCGCTGCGCCAGCCTGCGAAGCTTTTTCGGGTAGGGCCGCGGCTCTGGCGACAGCTCCCACGCCCGAAGAGCCAGGAGGGAAAGCCGTGCCTCGTTGGAAAGCTCTTTGGCAGCCGCTTGCGTGGCCCCACAGCCCGTGGGGCTGCGGGCTTTGCGGCGGCCGTCAGCCTCGGCGCCACCGGTGCCCACGTGGCGCCGCTGCGCCAGCCTGCGAAGCTTTTTCGGGTAGGGCCGCGGCTCTGGCGACAGCTCCCACGCTTGAAGAGCCAGGAGGGAAAGCCGTGCCTCGTTGGAAAGCTCTTTGGCAGCCGCTGGCGTGGCCCCACAGCCCTTGGGGCTGCGGGCTTTGCGGCGGCCGTCAGCCTCGGCGCCACCGGCGCCCACGTGGCGCCGCCGCGCCAGCCTGCAAAGCATTTTCCGGTAGGGCCGCGGCTCTGGCGACAGCTCCCACGCCCGAAGAGCCAGGAGGGAAAGCCGTGCCTCGTTGGAAAGCTCTTTGGCAGCCGCTCACGTGGCCCCACAGCCCGTGGGGCTGCGGGCTTTGCGGCGGCCGTCAACCTCGGCGCCACCGGCGCCCACGTGGCGCCGCCGCGCCAGCCGGCGAAGCATTTTTTTGGTAGGGCGGCGGTTCTGGCGACAGCTCCCACGCCCGAAGAGCGAGGAGGGAAAGCCGTGCCTCGTTGGAAAGCTCTTTGGCAGCCGCTGGCGTGGCCCCACAGCCCGTGGGGCTGCGGGCTTTGCGGCGGCCGTCAGCCTCGGCGCCACCGGCGCCCACGTGGCGCTGCTGCGCCAGCCTGCGAAGCATTTTCGGGTAGGGCCGCGGCTCTGGCGTCAATTCTCTCGCCCGAAGAGCCAGGAGGGAAAGCCGTGCCTCGTTGGAAAGCTCTTTGGAAGCCGCTCGCGTGGCCCCACAGCCCGTGGGGCTGCGGACTTTGCGGCGGCCGTCAGCCTCGGCGCCACCGGAGCCCACGTGGCGCTGCCGCGCCAGCCTGCGAAGCATTTTCGGGTAGGGCTGCCGCTCTGGCGACAGCTCCCACGCCCGAAGAGCCAGGAGGGAAAGCCGTGCCTCGTTGGAAAGCTCTTTGGCAGCCGCTCGCGTGGCCCCACAGCCCGTGGGGCTGCGGGCTTTACGGCGGCCGTCAGCCTAGGCGCCACCGGCGCCCACGTGGCGCCGCCGCGGCAGCCTGCGAAGCATTTTTGGGTAGGGCCGCGTCTCTGGCGTCACCTCTCTCGCCCGAAGAGCCAGGAGGGAAAGCCGTGCCTCGTTGGAAAGCTCTTTGGCAGCCGCTCGCGTGGCCCCACAGCCCGTGGGGCTGCGGGCTTTGCGGCGGCCGTCAGCCTCGGCGCCACCGGCGCCCACGTGACGCCGCCGCGCCAGCCTGCGAAGCATTTTCCAGTAGGGCCGTGGCTCTGGCGACAGCTCCCACGCCCGAAGAGCCAGGAGGGAAAGCCGTGCCTCATTGGAAAGCTCTTTGGCAGCCGCTCGCGTGGCCCCACAGCCCGTGGGGCTGCGGGCTTTGCGGCGGCCGTCAGCCTCGGCGCCACCGGCGCCCACATGGTGGCGCCGCGCCAGCCTGCGAAGCATTTCCTGGTAGGGCCGCGGCTGTGGTGACAGCTCCCACGCCTGAAGAGGCAGGAGGGAAAGCCGTGCCTCGTTGGAAAGCTCTTTGGCAGCCGCTCGCGTGGCCCCACAGCCCGTGGGGCTGCGGGCTTTGCGGCGGCCGTCAGCCTCGGCGCCACCGGCGCCCACGTGGCGCCGCCGCGCCAGCCTGCAAGGCATTTTCCGGTAGGGCCGCGGCTCTGGCGACACCTCCCACACCCGAAGAGCCAGGAGGGAAAGCCGTGCCTCGTTGGAAAGCTCTTTGGCAGCCGCTCGCGTGGCCCCACAGCCCGTGGGGCTGCGGGCTTTGCGGCGGCCGTCAGCCTCGGCGCCACCGGCGCCCACGTGGCGCTGCCGCGCCAGCCTGCGAAGCATTTTTGGGTAGGGCCACGGCTCTGGCGTCACCTCTCTCGCCCGAAGAGCCAGGAGGGAAAGCCGTGCCTCGTTGGAAAGCTCTTTGGCAGCCGCTCGCGTGGCCCCACAGCCTGTGGGGCTGCGGGCTTTGCGGCGGCCGTCAGCCTCGGCGCCACCGGCGCCCACGTGACGCCGCCGCGCCAGCCTGCGAAGCATTTTCGCGTAGGGCCGCGGCTCTGGCGACAGCTCCCACGCCCGAAGAGCCAGGAGGGAAAGCCGTGCCTCATTGGAAAGCTCTTTGGCAGCCGCTCGCGTGGCCCCACAGGCCGTGGGGCTGCGGACTTTGCGGCGGCCGTCAGCCTCGGCGCCACCGGTGCCCACGTGGCGCTGCCGCGCCAGCCTGCGAAGCATTTCCTGGTAGGGCCGCGGCTCTGGTGACAGCTCCCACTCCTGAAGAGCCAGGAGAGTAAGCTGTGCCTCTTTGGAAATCTTTTTGGCAGCCGCTGGCGTGGCCCCACAGCCCGTGGGGCTGCGGGCTTTGCGGCGGCCATCAGCCTCGGCGCCACCGGTGCCCACGTGGCGCTGCTGCGCCAGCCTGCGAAGCATTTTCGGGTAGGGCTGCGGCTCTGGCGACAGCTGCCACGCCCGAAGAGCCAGGAGGGAAAGCCGTGCCTCGTTGGAAAGCTCTTTGGCAGCCACTCGCGTGGCCCCACAGCCCGTGGGGCTGCGGGCTTTGCGGCGGCCGTCAGCCTCGGCGCCACATGCGCCCACGTGGCGCCGCCGCTCCAGCCTGCCAAGCATTTTCCGGTAGGGCCGCGGCTCTGGCGACAGCTCCCACGCCTGAAGAGTCAGGAGGGAAAGCCGTGCCTCGTTGGAAAGCTCTTTGGCAGCTGCTCGCGTGGCCCCACAGCCCGTGGGGCTGCGGGCTTTGCGGCGGCAGTCAGCCTCGGCGCCACCGGCGCCCACGTGGCGCTGCCGCGCCAGCCTGCGAAGCATTTTCCGGTACGGCCGCGGCTCTGGCGACAGCTCCCACGCCCGAAGAGCCAGGAGGGAAAGCTGTGCCTCGTTGGAAAGCTCTTTGGCAGCCGCTGGCGTGGCCCCACAGCCCGTGGGGCTGCGGGCTTTGCGGCGGCCGTCAGCCTCGGCGCCACCGGCGCCCACGTGGTGCTGCCGCGCCAGCCTGCGAAGCATTTTCTGGTAGCGCCGCGTCTCTGGCGACAGCTCCCACGCCTGAAGAGCCAGGAGGGAAAGGCGTGCCTCGTTGGAAAGCTCTATGGGAGCCGCTCGTGTGGCCCCACAGCCCGTGGGGCTGCGGGCTTTGCGGCGGCCGTCAGCCTCGGCGCCACCGGCGCCCACGTGGCGCCGCCGTGCCAGCCTGCGAAGCATTTTCCGGTAGGGCCGCGGCTCTGGCGACAGCTCCCACGATTAAAGAGCCAGGAGGGAAAGCCGTGCCTCGTTGGAAAGCTCTTTGGCAGCCGCTCGCGTGGCCCCACAGCCCGTGGGTCTGCGGGCTTTGCGGCGGCCGTCAGCCTCGGCGCCACTGTCGCCCACGTGGCGCCGCCGCTCCAGCCTGCCAAGCATTTTCCGGTAGTGCCGCGGCTCTGGCGACAGCTCCCACGCCCGAAGAGTCAGGAGGGAAAGCCGTGCCTCATTGGAAAGCTCTTTGGCAGCCGCTGGCGTGGCCCCACAGCCCGTGGGGCTGCGGGCTTTGCGGCGGCAGTCAGCCTCGGCGCCACCGGCGCCCACGTGGCGCTGCCGCGCCAGTCTGCGAAGCATTTTCTGGTAGGGCCGCGACTGTGGCGACAGCTCCCACGCCCGAAGAGTCAGGAGGGAAAGCCGTGCCTCGTTGGAAAGCTCTTTGGCAGCCCCTGGCGTGGCCCCACAGCCCGTGGGGCTGCGGGCTTTGCGGCGGCCGTCAGCCTCGGTGCCACCGGCGCCCATGTGGCGCCGCCGCGCCAGCCTGCGAAGCATTTTCCGGTAGGGCCGCGGCTCTGGCGACAGCTCCCACGCCCGAAGAGCCAGGAGGGAAAGCCGTGCCTCGTTGGAAAGGTCTTTGGCAGCCGCTGGCGTGGCCCCACAGCCCGTGGGTCTGCGGGCTTTTCGGCGGCCGTCAGCCTCGGCACCACCGGCGCCCACGCCGCGCTGCCGCGCCAGCCTGCGAAGCATTTTCGGGTAGGGCCGCGGCTGTGGCGACAGCTCCCACGCGCGAACAGCCAGGAGGGAAAGCCGTGCCTCGTTGGAAAGCTCTTTGGCAGCCGCTCGCGTGGCCCCACAGCCCGTGGGGCTGCGGGCTTTGCGGCGGCCGTCAGCCTCGGAGCCACCGGCGCCCACGTGGGGCCGCCGCGCCAGCCTGCGAAGCATTTTCCGGTAGGGCCGCGGCTCTGGCGACAGCTCCCACGCCCGAAGAGCCAGGAGAGTAAGCCGTGCCTCGTTGGAAAGCTCTTTGGCATCCGCTCGCGTGGCCCCACAGCCTGTGGGGCTGCGGGCTTTGCGGCGGCCGTCAGCCTCGGCGCCACCGAAGGCCACATCGCACCGCCGCGCCAGCCTGCGAAGCATATTCGGGTAGGGCCGCGGCTCTGGCGACAGCTCCCACACCCGAAGAGCCAGGAGGGAAAGCCGTGCCTCGTTGGAAAGGTCTTTGGCAGCCGCTCGCGTGGCCCCACAGCCCGTGGGGCTGCGGGCTTTGCGGCGTCCATCAGCCTCGGCGCCACCGGCGCCCACGTGGCGCCGCCGCGCCAGCCTGCGAAGCATTCTCCGGTAGGGCCGCGGCTCTGGCGACAGCTCCCACGCCCAAAGAGCCAGGAGGGAAAGGCGTGCCTCGTTGGAAAGCTCTTTGGCAGCCGCCCGCGTGGCCCCACAGCCCGTGGGGCTGCCGGCTTTGCGGCGGCCGTCAGCCTCGGCGCCACCGGCGCCCACGTGGCGCCGCCGCGGCAGCCTGCGAAGCATTTTCGGGTAGGGCCGAGGCTCTAGCGACAGCTCCCACGCCCGAAGAGCCAGGAGGGAAAGCCGTGCCTCGTTGGAAAGCTCTTTGGCAGCCGCTGGCGTGGCCCCACAGCCCGTGGGGCTGCGGGCTTTGCGGTGGCCGTCAGCCTCGGCGACAGCGGCGCCCAAGTGGCACCGCCGCGCCAGCCTGCGAAGCATATTCGGGTAGGGCCGCGGCTCTGGCGACAGCTGCCACGCCCGAAGAGCCAGGAGGGAAAGTTGTGCCTCGTTGGAAAGCTCTTTGGCAGCCGCTGGCGTGGCCCCACAGCCCGTGGGGCTGCGGGCTTTGCGGCGGCCGTCAGCCTCGGCGACAGCGGCGCCCACGTGACACCGCCGCGCCAGCCTGCGAAGCATTGTGCGGTAGGGCCGCGGCTCTGGCGACAGCTCCCACGCCCGAAGAGCCAGGAGGGAAAGCCGTGCCTCGTTGGAAAGCTCTTTGGCAGCCGCTGGCGTGGCCCCACAGCCCGTGGGGCTGCGGGATTTGCCGCGGCCGTCAGCCTCAGCGCCACCGTCGACCACGTGGTGCCGCCGCGCCAGCCTGCGAAGCATTTTCCAGTAGGGCCGCGGCTCTGGCGACAGCTCCCACGCCCGAAGAGCCAGGAGGGAAAGCCGTGCCTCGTTGGAAAGCTCTTTGGCAGCCGCTGGCGTGGCCCCACAGCCCGTGAGGCTGCGGGCTTTGCGGCGTCCATCAGCCTCGGCGCCACCGGCGCCCACGTGGCGCCGCCGCGCCAGCCTGCGAAGCATTTTCGGGTAGGGCCGCGGCTCTGGCGACAGCTCCCACGCCCAAAGAGCCAGGAGGGAAAGCCGTGCCTCGTTGGAAAGCTCTTTGGCAGCCGCCCGCGTGGCCCCACAGCCCGTGGGGCTGCGGGCTTTGCGGCGGCCGTCAGCCTCGGCGCCACCGGCGCCCACGTGGCGCCGCCGCGCCAGCCTGCGAAGCATTTTCGGGTAGGGCCGCGGCTCTGGCGACAGCTCCCACGCCCGAAGAGCCAGGAGGGAAAGCCGTGCCTCGTTGGAAAGCTCTTTGGCAGCCGCTGGCGTGGCCCCACATCCCGTGGGGCTGCGGGCTTTGCGGTGGCCGTCAGCCTCGGCGACAGCGGCGCCCAAGTGGTACCGCCGCGCCAGCCTGCGAAGCATTTTCCGGTAGGGCTGCGGCTCTGGCGACAGCTCCCACGCCCGAAGAGCCAGGAGGGAAAGCCGTGCCTCGTTGGAAAGCTCTTTGGCAGCCGCTGGCGTGGCCCCACAGCCCGTGGGGCTGCGGGCTTTGCGGCGGCCGTCAGCCTCGGCGCCATCGGCGCCCACGTGGCGCCGCCGCGCCAGCCTGTGAAGCATTTTCGGGTAGGGCCGCGGCTCTGGCGACAGCTCCCACGCCCGAAGAGCCAGGAGGGAAAGCCGTGCCTCGTTGGAAAGCTCTTTGGCAGCCGCCCGCGTGGCCCCACAGCTCGTGGGGCTGCGGGCATTGCGGCGGCCGTCAGCCTCAGCGCCACCGGCGCCCATGTGGCGCCGCCGCGCCAGCCTGCGAAGCATTTTCGGGTAGGGCCGCGGCTCTGGCGACAGCTCCCACGCCCGAAGAGCCAGGAGGGAAAGCCGTGCCTCGTTGGAAAGCTCTTTGGCAGCCGCTGCCGTGGCCCCACAGTCCGTGGGGCTGCCGGCTTTGCAGCGGCCGTCAGCCTCGGCGCCACCGGCGCCCATGTCGGGCCGCCGCGCCAGCCTGCGAAGCATTTTCCGGTAGGGCCGCGGCTCTGGCGACAGCTCCCACGGCCGAAGAGCCAGGAGGGAAAGTTGTGCCTCGTTGGAAAGCTCTTTGGCAGCCGCTGGCGTGGCCCCACAGCCCGTGGGGCTGCGGGCTTTGCGGCGGCCGTCAGCCTCGGCGCCACCGGCGCCCACGTGACACCGCCGCGCCAGCCTGCGAAGCATTTTCGGGTAGGGCCGCGGCTCTGGCGACAGCTCCCACGCCCGAAGAGCCAGGAGGGAAAGCCGTGCCTCGTTGGAAAGCTCTTTGGCAGCCGCTGGCGTGGCCCCACAGCCCGTGGGGCTGCGGGATTTGCCGCGGCCGTCAGCCTCAGCGCCACCGTCGACCACGTGGTGCCGCCGCGCCAGCCTGCGAAGCATTTTCCAGTAGGGCCGCGGCTCTGGCGACAGCTCCCACGCCCGAAGAGCCAGGAGGGAAAGCCGTGCCTCGTTGGAAAGCTCTTTGGCAGCCGCTGGCGTGGCCCCACAGCCCGTGGGGCTGCGGGCTTTGCGGTGGCCGTCAGCCTCGGCGACAGCAGCGCCCACGTCGCGCCGCCGCGCCAGCCTGCGAAGCATTTTCCGGTAGGGCCGCGGCTCTGGCGACAGCTCCCACGCCCGAAGAGCCAGGAGGGAAAGCCGTGCCTCGTTGGAAAGCTCTTTGGAAGCCGCTCGCGTGGCCCCACAGCCCGTGGGGCTGCGAGCTTTGCGGCGGCCGTCAGCCTCGGCGCCACCGGCGCCCACTTTACGCCACCGCGCCAGCCTGCAAAGCATTTTCCGGTAGGGCTGCGGCTCTGGCGACAGCTCCCACGCCCGAAGAGCCAGGAGGGAAAGCCGTGCCTCGTTGGAAAGCTCTTTGGCCGCCGCTGGCGTGGCCCCACAGCCCGTGGGGCTGCGGGCTTTGAGGCGGCCGTCAGCCTCGGCGCCACCGGCGCCCAGGTGGCGCCACCGCGCCAGCCTGCGAAGCATTTTCCGGTAGGGCCGCGGCTCTAGCGACAGCTCCCACGCCCGAAGAGCCAGGAGGGAAAGCCGTGCCTCGTTGGAAAGCTCTTTGGCAGCCGCTCGCGTGGCCCCACAGCCCGTGGGGCTGCGGGCTTTGCGGTGGCCGTCAGCCTCGGCGACAGCGGCGCCCACGTCGCGCCGCCGCGCCAGCCTGAGAAGCATTTTCGGGTAGGGCCGCGGCTCTGGCGACAGCTCCCATGCCCGAAGAGGCAGGAGGGAAAGCCGTGCCTCGCTGGAAAGCTCTTTGGCAGCCGCTGGCGTGGCCCCACAGCCCGTGGGGCTGCGGGCTTTGCGGCGGCCGTCAGCCTCGGCGCCACCGGCGCCCACGTCGCACCGCCGCGCCAGCCTGCGAAGCATATTCCGGTAGGGCCGCGGCTCTGGCGACATCTCCCACGTCCGAAGTGCCAGGAGGGAAAGCCGTGCCTCGTTGGAAAGCTCTTTGGAAGCCGCTGGCGTGGCCCCACAGCCCGTGGGGCTGCGGGCTTTGCGGCGGCCGCCAGCCACAGCGCCACCGGCGCCCACGTGGCGCCGCCGCGCCGGCCTGCGAAGCATTTTCCGGTAGGGCCGCGGCTCTGGCGAGAGCTCCCACGGCCGAAGATCCATGAGGGAAAGCCGTGCCTCGTTGGAAAGCTCTTTGGCAGCCGCTGGCGTGGCCCCACAGCCCGTGGGGCTGCGGGCTTTGCGGTGGCCGTCAGCCTCGGCGACAGCGGCGCCCACGTGGCACCGCCGCGCCAGCCTGCGAAGCATTTTCCGGTAGGGCCGCGGCTCTGGCGACAGCTCCCACGCCCGAAGATCCAGGAGAGTAAGCTGTGGCTTGTTGGAAAGCTCTTTCGCAGCCGCTGGCTTGGCCCCACATCCCGTGGGGCTGCGGGCTTTGCGGCGGCCGTCAGCCTCGTTGCCACCGCTGCCCTAGTGGCGCTGCCGCGCCAGCCTGCGAAGCATTTTCGGGTAGGGCCGTGACTCTGGCGACAGCTCCCACGCCCGAAGAGCCAGGAGGGAAAGCCGTGCCTCGTTGGAAAGCTCTTTGGCAGCCGCTCACGTGGCCCCACAGCCCGTGGGGTGCGGGCTTTGCGGCGGCCATCAGCCTCGGCGCCACCGGCGCCCACGTGGCGCCGCCGCGCCAGCCTGCGAAGCATTTTCTGGTAGGGCCGCGGCTCTGGCGACAGCTCCCACGCCCGAAGTGCCAGGAGGGAAAGCCGTGCCTCGTTGGAAAGCTCTTTGGCAGCCGCTCGCGTGGCCCCACAGCCCGTGGGGCTGCGGGCTTTGCGGCGGCCGTCAGCCTCGGCGCCACCTGCGCCCACGTCGCGCCGCCGCGCCAGCCTGCGAAGCATATTCGGGTAGGGCCGCAGCTCTGGCAACAGCTCCCACGCCCAAAGAGCCAGGAGGGAAAGCCGTGCCTCGTTGGAAAGCTCTTTGGCAGCCGCTGCCGTGGCCCCACAGTCCGTGGGGCTGCCGGCTTTGCGGCGGCCGTCAGCCTCGGCGCCACCGGCGCCCACGTGGCGCCGCCGCGCCAGCCTGCGAAGCATTTTCCGGTAGGGCCGCGGCTCTGGCGACAGCTCCCACGCCCGAAGAGCCAGGAGGGAAAGCCGTGCCTCGTTGGAAAGCTCTTTGGCAGCCGCTGGCGTGGCCCCACAGCCCGTGGGGCTGCGGGATTTGCCGCGGCCGTCAGCCTCAGCGCCACCGTCGACCACGTGGTGCCGCCGCGCCAGCCTGCGAAGCATTTTCCAGTAGGGCCGCGGCTCTGGCGACAGCTCCCACGCCCGAAGAGCCAGGAGGGAAAGCCGTGCCTCGTTGGAAAGCTCTTTGGCAGTCGCTTGTGTGGCCCCACAGCCCGTGGGGCTGCGGGCTTTGCGGTGGCCATCAGCCTCGGCGACAGCGGCGCCCCCGTCGCGCCGCCGCGCCAGCCTGCGAAGCATTTTGCGGTAGGGCCGCGGCTCTGGCGACAGCTCCCACGCCCGAAGATCCAGGAGAGTAAGCTGTGCCTCTTTGGAAAGCTCTTTGGCAGCCGCTGGCGTGGCCCCACAGCCCGTGGGGCTGCGGGCTTTGCAGCGGCCATCAGCCTCGGCGCCACCGGCGCCCACGTGGCACCGACGCGCCAGCCTGCAAAGCATTTTCGGGTAGGGCCGCGGCTCTGGCGACAGCTCCCACGGCCGAAGAGGCAGGAGGGAAAGCCGTGCGTCGTTGGAAAGCTCTTTGGCAGCCGCTCGCGTGGCCCCACAGCCCGTGGGGCTGCGGGCTTTGCGGCGGCCGTCAGCCTCAGCGCCACCGGCGCCCACGTGGCGCCGCCGCGCCAGCCTGCGAAGCATTTTCCGGTAGGGCCGCGGCTCTGGCGACAGCTCCCACGCCCAAAGAGCCAGGAGAGTAAGCTGTGCCTCGTTGGAAAGCTCTTTGGCAGCCGCTGGCGTGGCCCCACAACCCGTGGGGCTGCGGGCTTTGCGGCAGCCATCAGCCTCGGCGCCACCGCCGCCCACTTTGCGCCACCGCGCCAGCCTGCAAAGCATTTTCCGTTACGGCTGCGGCTCTGGCGATAGCTCCCACGCCCGAAGAGCCAGGAGGGAAAGCCATGCCTCGTTGGAAAGCTCTTTGGCAGCCGCTGGCGTGGCCCCACAGCCCGTGGGGCTGCGGGCTTTGCGGCGGCCGTCAGCCTCGGCGCCACCGGCGCCCACGTGGCGCCGCCGCGCCAGCCTGCAAAGTATTTTCCGGTAGGGCCGCGGCTCTGGCGACAGCTCCCACGCCCGAAGAGCCTGGAGGGAAAGCCGTCCCTCGCAGGAAAGCTCTTTGGCAGCCGCTCGCGTGGCCCCACAGCCCGTGGGACTGCGGGCTTTGCAGCGGCCGTCAGCCTCGGCGCCACCGGCGCCCACGTGGCGCCGCCGCGCCAGCCTGCGAAGCATTTTCGGGTAGGGCCGCGACTCTGGCGACAGCTCCCACGCCCGAAGAGCCAGGAGGGAAAGCCGTGCCTCGTTGGAAAGCTCTTTGGCAGCCGCTCGCGTGGCCCCACAGCCCGTGGGGCTGCGGGATTTGCGGCGGCCGTCAGCCTCGGCGCCACCGGCGCCCACTTTGCGCGGCCGCGCCAGCCTGCAAAGCATTTTCCGGTAGGGCTGCGGCTCTGGCGACAGCTCCCACGCCCGAAGAGCCAGGAGGGAAAGCCGTGCCTCGTTGGAAAGGTCTTTGGCAGCCGCTGGCGTGGCCCCACAGCCCGTGGGGCTGCGGGCTTTGCGACGGCAGTCAGCCTCGGCGCCACCGCCGCCCACGTGGCGCTGCCGCGCCAGCCTGCGAAGCATTTTCCGGTAGGGCCGCGGCTCTGGCGACAGCTCCCACGCCCGAAGAGCCAGGAGGGATAGCCGTGCCTCGTTGGAAAGCTCTTTGGCAGCCGCCCGCGTGGTCCCACAGCCCGTGGGGCTGCGGGCTTTGCGGCGGCCATCAGCCTCGGCGCCACCAGCGCCCACGTGGCGCCGTCGCGCCAGCCTGCGAAGCATTTTCGGGTAGGGCCGCGGCTCTGGCGACAGCTCCCATGCCCGAAGAGCCAGGAGGGAAAGCCGTGCCTCGTTGGAAAGCTCTTTGGCAGCCGCTGGCGTGGCCCCACAGCCCGTGGGGCTGCGGGTTTGCGGTGGCCGTCAGCCTCGGCGACAGCGGCGCCCACGTGGCGCCGCCGCGCCAGCCTGCGAAGCATTTTGCGGTAGGGCCGTGGCTCTGGCGACAGCTCCCACGTCCGAAGATCCAGGAGAGTAAGCTGTGCCTCTTTGGAAAGCTCTTTGGCAGCCGCTGGCGTGGCCCCACAGCCCGTGGGGCTGCGGGCTTTGCGGCGGCCGTCAGCCTCGGCGCCACCAGCGCCCACGTGGCGCCGTCGCGCCAGGCTGCGAAGCATTTTCGGGTAGGGCCGCGGCTGTGGCGACAGCTCCCACGCCCGAACAGCCAGGAGGGAAAGCCGTGCCTCGTTGGAAAGCTCTTTGGCAGCCGCTCGCGTGGCCCCACAGCCCGTGGGGCTGCGGGCTTTGCGGCGGCCGTCAGCCTCAGCGCCACCGGCGCCCACGTGGCGTTGCCGCGCCAGCCTGCGAAGCATTTTCCGGTAGGGCCGCGGCTCTGGCGACAGCTCCCACGCCCGAAGAGCCAGGAGGGAAAGCCATGCCTCGTTGGAAAGCTCTTTGGCAGCCGCTCGCATGGCCCCACAGCCCGTGGGGCTGCGAGCTTTGTGGCGGCCGTCAGCCTCGGCGCCACCGAAGGCCACGTTGTACAGCCGCGCCAGCCTGCGAAGCATATTCGGGTAGGGCCGCGGCTCTGGCGACAGCTCCCACGCCCGAAGAGCCAGGAGGGAAAGCCGTGCCTCGTTGGAAAGCTCTTTGGCAGCCGCTGGCGTGGCCCCACATCCCGTGGGGCTGCGGGCTTTGCGGCGGCCGTCAGCCTCGGCGCCACCGGTGCCTACGTGGCACCGCCGCGCCAGCCTGCGAAGCATTTTCCGGTACGGTCGCGGCTCTGGCGACAGCTCCCACGCCCGAAGAGCCAGGAGAGTAAGCTGTGCCTCGTTGGAAAGCTCTTTGGCAGCCGCTGGCGTGGCCCCACATCCCGTGGGGCTGCGGGCTTTGCGGCGGCCGTCAGCCTCGGCGACAGCGGCGCCCACGTCGCGCCGGGGCGCCAGCCTGCGAAGCATTTCCCTGTATGGCCGCGGCTCTGGCGACAGCTCCCATGCCCGAAGAGCCAGGAGGGAAAGCCGTGCCTCGTTGGAAAGGTCTTTGGCAGCCGCTGGCGTGGCCCCACAGCCCGTGGGGCTGCGGGCTTTGCGGCGGCCGTCAGCCTCGGCACCACCGGCGCCCACGTGGCGTTGCCGCGCCAGCCTGCGAAGCATTTTCCGGTAGGGCCGCGGCTCTGGCGACAGCTCCCACGCCCGAAGATCCAGGAGGGAAAGCCATGCCTCGTTGGAAAGCTCTTTGGCAGCCGCTCGCATGGCCCCACAGCCCGTGGGGCTGCGAGCTTTGTGGCGGCCGTCAGCCTCGGCGCCTCCGAAGGCCACGTTGCACAGCCGCGCCAGCCTGCGAAGCATATTCGGGTAGGGCCGCGGCTCTGGCGACAGCTCCCACGTCCAAAGAGCCAGGAGGGAAGGCCATGCCTCGTTGGAAAGCTCTTTGGCAGCCGCTGGCGTGGCCCCACAGCCCGTGGGGCTGCGGGCTTTGTGGCGGCCGTCAGCCTCGGCGCCACCGGCGCCCACGTGTTGCCGCCGCGCCAGCCTGCGAAGCATTTTCCGGTAGGGCCGCGGCTCTGGCGACAGCTCCCACGCCTGAAGAGCCAGGAGGGAAAGCCGTGCCTCGTTGGAAAGCTCTTTGGCAGCCGCTCGCGTGGCCCCACAGCCCGTGGGGCTGCGGGCTTTGTGGCGGCCGTCAGCGTCGGCGCCACCGGCGCCCAGGTGGCGCCGCTGCGCCAGCCTGCGAAGCATTTTCCAGTAGGGCCGCGGCTCTGGCGACAGCTCCCACGCCCGAAGAGCCAGGAGGGAAAGCCGTGCCTCGTTGGAAAGCTCTTTGGCAGCCGCTGGCGTGGCCCCACAGCCCGTGGGGCTGCGGGCTTTGCGGCGGCCGTCAGCCTCGGCGCCACCGGCGCCCAGGTGGCGCCGCCGCGCCAGCCTGCGAAGCATTTTCCGGTAGGGCCACGGCTCTGGCGACAGCTCCCACGCCCGAAGAGCCAGGAGGGAAAGCCGTGCCTCGTTGGAAAGCTCTTTGGCAGCCGCTCGCGTGGCCCCACAGCCCGTGGGGCTGCGGGCTTTGCGGCGGCCGTCAGCCTCGGCGCCACCGGCGCCCACTTGGCGCGACCGCGCCAGCCTGCGAAGCATTTTCCGGTAGGGCCGCGGCTTGGGCGACAGCTCCCATGCCCGAAGAGCCAGGAGGGAAAGCCGTGCCTCGTTGGAAAGCTCTTTGGCAGCCGCTCGCGTGGCCCCACAGCCCGTGGGGCTGCGGGCTTTGCGGCGGCTGTCAGCCTCGGCGCCACCGGCGCCCACTTGGCGCGACCGCGCCAGCCTGCGAAGCATTGTGCGGTAGGGCCGCGGCTTGGGCGACAGCTCCCATGCCCGAAGAGCCAGGAGGGAAAGCCATGCCTCCTTGGAAAGCTCTTTGGCAGCCGCTCGCGTGGCCCCACAGCCCGTGGGGCTGCGGGCTTTCCGGCAGACGTCAGCCTCGGCGCCACCGGCGTCCACGTGGCGCGGCCGCGCCAGCCTGCGAAGCATTTTGCGGTAGGGCCGCGGCTCTGGCGACAGCTCCCACGCCCGAAGAGCCAGGAGGGAAAGCCATGCCTCGTTGGAAAGCTCTTTGGCAGCCGCTCGCGTGGCCCCACAGCCCGTGGGGCTGCGGGCTTTCCAGCAGACATCAGCCTCGGCGCCACCGGCGCCCACGTGGCGCCGCCGCGCCAGCCTGCAAAGCATTTTCCGGTAGGGCCGCGGCTCTGGCGACAGCTCCCACGCCCGAATCATAGAATCATAGAATCATAGAATCATAGAATCATAGGGTTGGAAGGGACCTCTGGAGATCATCTAGTCCAACCCCCCTGCCAGAGGAGGGTCACCTAGAGCAGGTTACACAGGAACATGTCCAGGCGGGTTTTGAATGTCTCCAGAGTTGGAGACTCCACCGCCTCTCTGGGCAGCCTGTTCCAGTGCTCTGTCACCCTCAGGGTAAAGAAGTTCCTCCTCATGTTTAGGTGGAACTTCCTATGTTCAAGTTTGTGCCCATTGCCTCTTGTCCTGTCCCCGGGCACCACTGAAAAGAGCCTGGCCCCATCCTCCTGACACCCACCCTTTAAGTATTTATAAGCGTTGATAAGGTCACCCCTCAGCCGTCTTTTTTCCAGACTGAAGAGACCCAAATCCCTCAGCCTTTCCTCATAAGAGAGGTGTTCCAGTCCCCCAATCATCTTTGTAGCCCTCTGCTGCACCCTTTCCAGCAGTTCCCTGTCCCTCTTGAACCGGGGAGCCCAGAACTGGACACAGTACTCCAGGTGCGGCCTCACCAAGGCAGAGTAGAGGGGGAGGATGACCTCCCTCGACCTGCTGGCCACGCTCTTCTTGATGCATCCCAGGATGCCATTGGCCTTCTTGGCCACAAGGGCACATTGCTGACTCATGGTCATCCTGTTGTCCACCAGGACTCCCAGGTCTCTTTCCACAGAGCTGCTCTCCAGCAGGTCAGCACCCAACCTGTACTGGTGCATGGGGTTGTTCCTTCCCAGGTGCAGCACCCTACACTTGCCCTTGTTGAACTTCATAAGGTTCCTCTCTGCCCAGATCTCCAACCTGTCCAGGTCTCTCTGTATGGCGGCACAGCCTTCCGGTGTGTCAGCCACCCCACCCAGCTTGGTGTCATCAGCAAACTTGCTGAGGGCGCACTCTATCCCCTCATCCAGGTCATTGATGAATATGTTGAAGAGGACTGGCCCCAGTACTGACCCCTGGGGAACACCACTCGTCACTGGTCTCCAACTAGACTCTGTGCCCCTAATCACAACCCTCTGAGCTCTATCTTTCAACCAGTTTTCTATCCACCCCACTGTCCATTCATCTAACCCACACTTCCTAAGCTTCCCTATGAGGATGCTGTGGGAGACCGTGTCAAACGCCTTGCTTAAGTCAAGGTAGACCACATCTACCGCCCTCCCCTCATCTATCCATCTAGTCATGCCATCGTAGAAGGCTATCAGATTAGTCAGACATGATTTCCCCTTGGTGAATCCATGCTGAGTGCTTCTGATAGCTTTCCTTTCCTCCACGTGCCTTGAGATGACACCCAGAACGAGCTGTTCCATCATCTTTCCAGGGATGGAGGTGAGGCTGACCGGCCTGTAGTTCCCCGGCTCCTCCTTCTTGCCTTTCTTGAAGACTGGAGTGACATTGGCTTTCCTCCAGTCCCCAGGCACCTCGCCTGTTCTCCAGGACTTTTCAAAGATGATGGAGAGCGGCCCAGCAATGACTTCTGCCAGCTCCCTCAGCACTCTCGGGTGCATCCCATCAGGGCCCATGGACTTGTGAATATCTAGATGATCTAATTGGTCCCTCACTCGCTCCTCCTCAACCCAAGGGAAGTCGTCTTCTTTCCCTGTTACTTTATTCAATGCCTGGGACTCCTGAGGGCTGGGCCGAGCAGAAAAGACCGAAGCAAAGAAGGCATTCAGTAACTCTGCCTTCTCCACATCCTCCGTCACCATGACTCCTGCCTCATTCAGCAGTGGGCCTACAACTTCTCTGGTCTTTCTTTTGCTTCCAATATACTTGTAGAAGCTCTTTTTGTTGTGCTTGATGTCCCTAGCCAGGTCTAATTCCAAGGCGGCCTTGGCTTTCCTTGTTTCATCCCTGCACGCTCTGGTGGCATTCTTGTAATCCTCCCAAGGGGTCAGTCCCTTCTTCCACTTATTATAAACTTCCTTCTTCCACTTGAGCTTTTTCTGAAGCTCCCTGCTCAACCATGCAGGTCTCCTGCGTCCCTTGGCCGATTTCTTTCTCTTAGGGATGCACCGATCCTGAGCTTGGAGGAAGTGGTCTTTGAATATCAACCAGCTTTCTTGAGCCCCTTTGCCTTCCAGAGCCCTAGCCCACGGGATCTCTCCAAGCAGTTTCTTGAAGAGGTCGAAGTTAGCCCTCCTGAAATCCAAGGTTGTAATTTTACTTCTTGTTGTTGTTTTGTGGATAGTACCCATGATCCTGAACTCAATCATTTCATGATCACTACAACCTAGGGTGCCCCCAACCTTAATGTCCTCCACCAATCCCTCTGTGTTTGTCAGTACCAGGTCTAGAAGTGCTCCTGTCCTTGTTGGCTCCTGTACCACCTGTGTCAAAAAGTTGTCATCAATGCACTGGAGGAGCCTCCTGGACTGTGCATGCCTGGCTGTGTGGTCTTCCCAGCAGATATCGGGGTGATTGAAGTCCCCCATGAGAACCAGGGCCTGCGCTTGCGAGGCTACCTTCAGTTGTCTGTAGAAAGCCTCATCAGTCTCCCCATCCTGATCAGGTGGCCTGTAATAAACACCCACAACAGTGTCCCTCATATTTGCCTGTCCCTTAATCCTCACCCATAAGCTCTCAACCCGCTCTTCATCCGCCCCTAGTGAGAGCTCGATGCATTCCAAATGCTCTCTCACATAGAGTGCAATTCCACCACCACGCCTTGCTGGTCTGTCTTTCCTGAAAAGGACATAGCCATCCATGACAGCATTCCAGTCATGCGAGTTGTCCCACCACGTCTCAGTAATTGCAATGAGATCATGGCCCCGCAACCGCACACAGACCTCCAGCTCTTCCTGCTTATTCCCCATGCTGCGTGCATTGGTGTATAAGCATTTCAGAGAGGGAGTTGTGTGTGTAGTTTTGACCCTTGAGATGTGGTGTGCCTTCTGGCTTTCAGAAATACTGGCACACTGGCCCACGAGCGCTGAGCAACTACACCCTGGCACCTCACCAGCAAGCCCAGTACCATCCCCACCCCCCTTCAGATCTAGTTTAAAGCCCTCTCAATGAGCCCCGATAACTCTTGTCCTAGAACCCTTTTTCCCCTGGAGGTCAAGGTATTCCTGCCTGTTACCAGCAGGCCAGGCGTTTTGTAGATCAGGCCATGATCAAAGAACCCAAAGTCCTGCCGGCAGCACCAAGCTCGAAGCCAGGCATTGATCTGCTGGGTCCTTCTATTTAGCCCCTCATCATTCCCCGCAACTGGGGGAATAGACGAGAACACAACTTGCGCTCCCGATCCCTTGACCAGCCGTCCCAGGGTCTTGAAATCTTTCTTCATTGCCCTTGGACTTCTTCTTGTTACCTCGTCGCTGCCTACCTGAAAGAGCAAAAGTGGATAGTAGTCTGAGGGCCGTACCAGGGAAGGAAGCATCCTCTTCACGTCCTTGACCCGGGCCCCAGGGAGGCAGCAGACCTCCCTATGTACCGGGTCCGGCCTGCATATTGGGCCTTCTGTTCCTTTCAGTAATGAGTCACCTATGACAAGGACCCGTCTTTTCTTCTTTACCACAGAGGTTTTGATGCAGGGGGAGGTCTGACTAGACCTTGCTGACGGCTCCAGGGTAGGAGAAATAGGAGAAATATTGTGCTCGTCATCATCCAGGTTCCTCTGTAGAGCACTGTACCTGTTAAGTAATGGCACCTGGGAAGATGGGGTAGTCATCGGGCAGTCTCGAGTGCAGCGCCTGTTGCGCCGCGCCGGAACTTCCTGCCATTGCCCCCTGTCCTCCAGGTTACCGCCTTCAGTTGAGGTGAGAGAGGATATGGAGCTCTCTGTTGCAGGGGTTTTATCTGCCTGCTGGGTTTCTGTCATGGGATGCAGGATTCTGCTCCAGGAATCTATCTCCCTCTCGCATTCCCTGATGCTCCTCAACCTACTTACCTCCTCCCTGAGCTCCATGACTAATTGGAGAAGATCCTCTACCTGAGCACATCTCCTACAGGTATGCCCATCATTGCCATCCGACACTGGCGTAAGAGTAGGGCATACCCTACAGCCCGATGTCTGTGTGGTAGCATGTTCCCACAAGAGCTCCGTCTGAGAGGCGGCATCAGACCTGGTGGTTGTGGAGCTCATGGACGCCACAGTCATCTTGCGAGTAGTTACCATCACTACCTAGCCGCGTTAGCAGTCTTTCAGCTCTGTCCTGCACGAACTGCTGTGCAGACTGCAGTGATTGGACTGGTGTGTCACACCCTGCTTGGCCGCCCCCTTCTCCGGCCTAGGAAGTACACTCTCGTTGTGGTGCACCTGGGTGATACCTCGGGTCACACTCAGGGAACGCCCACTTGCAGCTCGCTTGCTCAGTGTTTGCTCAGTGCGCAGCGACCTGGTTGCTGCGCTCCCAAAGGGTTTCTTTTATGAGGGGGGAGAGTGGTCCCACCCTCTGCTCGTTAACACCTGCCGCCGGGGGTGGTGGCTCCGCCCTCGGCTCCTCAGCTGTCCCCGCCCCCCAGAAGGGCTGGGTACCGGCTCGGGCTGGCCCCTTTTCCTGGCTTTAAAAGCCTCAAAAACGAGCCCCTGGTGGTTTCTTTGCCGCGATTTCCTTCCCCAGCACAGACTTACCTGCACTGGAGCTGATCTCCTCGGCAAATGACCGTTAGCGTGTTTACGCCTCGTTTAAATCTGCCGCCGGGGGTGGTGGCTCCGCCCTCGGCTCCTCAGCTGTCCCCGCCCCCCAGAAGGGCCGGGTACCGGCTCGAGCTGGCCCCTTTTCCTGGCTTTAAAGGCCTCAAAAACGAGCCCCTGGCCGTTTCTTTGCCGCGATTTCCTTCCCCAGCACAGACTTACCTGCACTGGAGCTGATCTCGTCGGCAAAAGGAGAGAAGAGCCAGGAGGGAAAGCCGTGACTCATTGGAAAGCTTTTTGGCAGCCGCTCGCGTGGTCCCACAGCCCGTGGGGCTGCGGGCTTTGCGGCGGTCGTCAGCCTCGGCGCCACCGGCGCCCATTTGGTGCCGCCGTACCAGCCTGCGAAGCATTTTCCGGTAGGGCCGCGGCTCTGGCGACAGCTCCCACGCCCGAAGAGGCAGGAGCGAAAGCCGTGCCTCGTTGGAAATCTCTTTGGCAGCCGCTCGCGTGGCCCCACAGCCCGTGGGGTTGCGGGCTTTGCGGCGGCCGTCAGCCTCGGCGCCACCGGCACCTACGTGGCGCCGCCGCGCCAGCCTGCGAAGCATTTTCCGGTAGGGCCGCGGCTCTGGCGACAGCTCCCACGCCTGAAGAGCCAGGAGGGAAAGCCGTGCCTCGTTGGAAAGCTCTTTGGCAGCCGCTGGTGTGGCCCCACAGCCCGTGGGGCTGCGGGCTTTGCGGCGGCCATCAGCCTCGGCGACACCGGCGCCCACGTGGCGCCGCTGCGCCAGCCTGCGAAGCATTTTCCGGTAGGGCAGCGGCTCTGGCAACAGCTCCCACACCCGAAGAGCCAGGAGGGAAAGCCCTGCCTCGTTGGAAAGCTCTTTGGCAGCCGCTCCCGGCGCCCCACAGTACGTGCGGCTGCGGGCTTTGCGGCGGCCGTCAGCCTCGGCGCAACCGGCGCCCACGTGGCGCCGCCGCGCCAGCCTGCGAAGCATTTTCCGGTAGGGCCGCGGCTCTGGCGACAGCTCCCACGCCCGAAGAGCCAGGAGGGAAAGCCGTGCCTCGTTGGAAAGCTCTTTGGCAGCCGCTCGCGTGGCCCCACAGCCCGTGGGGCTGCGGGCTTTGCAGCGGCCATCAGCCTCGGCGACACCGGCGCCCACGTGGCGCCGCTGCGCCAGCCTGCGAAGCATTTTCCGGTAGGGCAGCGGCTCTGGCGACAGCTCCCACACCAGAAGAGCCAGGAGGGAAAGCCCTGCCTCGTTGGAAAGCTCTTTGGCAGCCGCTCCCGGCGCCCCACAGTACGTGCGGCTGCGGGCTTTGCGGCGGCCGTCAGCCTCGGCGCAACCGGCGCCCACGTGGCGCCGCCGCGCCAGCCTGCGAAGCATTTTCCGGTAGGGCTGCGGCTCTGGCGACAGCTCCCACGCCCGAAGAGCCAGGAGGGAAAGCCGTGCCTCGTTGGAAAGCTCTTTGGCAGCCGCTGGCGTGGCCCCACAGCCCGTGGGGCTGCGGGCTTTGCAGCGGCCGTCAGCCTCGCGCCACCGGCGCCCACGTGGCGCCGCCGCGCCAGCCTGCGAAGCATTTTCCGGTAGGGCCACGGCTCTGGCGACAGCTCCCACGCCCGAAGAGCCAGGAGGGAAAGCCGTGCCTCGTTGGAAAGCTCTTTGGCAGCCGCTCGCGTGGCCCCACAGCCCGTGGGGCTGCGGGCTTTGCGGCGGCTGTCAGCCTCGGCGCCACCGGCGCCCACTTGGCGCGACCGCGCCAGCCTGCGAAGCATTTTCCGGTAGGGCCGCGGCTTGGGCGACAGCTCCCATGCCCGAAGAGCCAGGAGGGAAAGCCATGCCTCCTTGGAAAGCTCTTTGGCAGCCGCTCGCGTGGCCCCACAGCCCGTGGGGCTGCGGGCTTTGCGGCGGCCATCAGCCTCGGCGACACCGGCGCCCACGTGGCGCCGCTGCGCCAGCCTGCGAAGCATTTTCCGGTAGGGCAGCGGCTCTGGCGACAGCTCCCACACCAGAAGAGCCAGGAGGGAAAGCCCTGCCTCGTTGGAAAGCTCTTTGGCAGCCGCTCCCGGCGCCCCACAGTACGTGCGGCTGCGGGCTTTGCGGCGGCCGTCAGCCTCGGCGCAACCGGCGCCCACGTGGCGCCGCCGCGCCAGCCTGCGAAGCATTTTCCGGTAGGGCTGCGGCTCTGGTGACAGCTCCCACGCCCGAAGAGCCAGGAGGGAAAGCCGTGCCTCGTTGGAAAGCTCTTTGGCAGCCGCTGGCGTGGCCCCACAGCCCGTGGGGCTGCGGGCTTTGCAGCGGCCGTCAGCCTCGCGCCACCGGCGCCCAGGTGGCGCCGCCGCGCCAGCCTGCGAAGCATTTTCCGGTAGGGCCACGGCTCTGGCGACAGCTCCCACGCCCGAAGAGCCAGGAGGGAAAGCCATGCCTCCTTGGAAAGCTCTTTGGCAGCCGCTCGCGTGGCCCCACAGCCCGTGGGGCTGCGGGCTTTGCGGCGGCTGTCAGCCTCGGCGCCACCGGCGCCCACTTGGCGCGACCGCGCCAGCCTGCGAAGCATTTTCCGGTAGGGCCGCGGCTTGGGCGACAGCTCCCATGCCCGAAGAGCCAGGAGGGAAAGCCATGCCTCCTTGGAAAGCTCTTTGGCAGCCGCTCGCGTGGCCCCACAGCCCGTGGGTCTGCGGGCTTTCCGGCAGACGTCAGCCTCGGCGCCACCGGCGTCCACGTGGCGCGGCCGCGCCAGCCTGCGAAGCATTTTGCGGTAGGGCCGCGGCTCTGGCGACAGCTCCCACGCCCGAAGAGCCAGGAGGGAAAGCCATGCCTCGTTGGAAAGCTCTTTGGCAGCCGCTCGCGTGGCCCCACAGCCCGTGGGGCTGCGGGCTTTCCAGCAGACATCAGCCTCGGCGCCACCGGCGCCCACGTGGCGCCGCCGCGCCAGCCTGCAAAGCATTTTCCGGTAGGGCCGCGGCTCTGGCGACAGCTCCCACGCCCGAATCATAGAATCATAGAATCATAGAATCATAGAATCATAGGGTTGGAAGGGACCTCTGGAGATCATCTAGTCCAACCCCCCTGCCAGAGGAGGGTCACCTAGAGCAGGTTACACAGGAACATGTCCAGGCGGGTTTTGAATGTCTCCAGAGTTGGAGACTCCACCGCCTCTCTGGGCAGCCTGTTCCAGTGCTCTGTCACCCTCAGGGTAAAGAAGTTCCTCCTCATGTTTAGGTGGAACTTCCTATGTTCAAGTTTGTGCCCATTGCCTCTTGTCCTGTCCCCGGGCACCACTGAAAAGAGCCTGGCCCCATCCTCCTGACACCCACCCTTTAAGTATTTATAAGCGTTGATAAGGTCACCCCTCAGCCGTCTTTTTTCCAGACTGAAGAGACCCAAATCCCTCAGCCTTTCCTCATAAGAGAGGTGTTCCAGTCCCCCAATCATCTTTGTAGCCCTCTGCTGCACCCTTTCCAGCAGTTCCCTGTCCCTCTTGAACCGGGGAGCCCAGAACTGGACACAGTACTCCAGGTGCGGCCTCACCAAGGCAGAGTAGAGGGGGAGGATGACCTCCCTCGACCTGCTGGCCACGCTCTTCTTGATGCATCCCAGGATGCCATTGGCCTTCTTGGCCACAAGGGCACATTGCTGACTCATGGTCATCCTGTTGTCCACCAGGACTCCCAGGTCTCTTTCCACAGAGCTGCTCTCCAGCAGGTCAGCACCCAACCTGTACTGGTGCATGGGGTTGTTCCTTCCCAGGTGCAGCACCCTACACTTGCCCTTGTTGAACTTCATAAGGTTCCTCTCTGCCCAGATCTCCAACCTGTCCAGGTCTCTCTGTATGGCGGCACAGCCTTCCGGTGTGTCAGCCACCCCACCCAGCTTGGTGTCATCAGCAAACTTGCTGAGGGCGCACTCTATCCCCTCATCCAGGTCATTGATGAATATGTTGAAGAGGACTGGCCCCAGTACTGACCCCTGGGGAACACCACTCGTCACTGGTCTCCAACTAGACTCTGTGCCCCTAATCACAACCCTCTGAGCTCTATCTTTCAACCAGTTTTCTATCCACCCCACTGTCCATTCATCTAACCCACACTTCCTAAGCTTCCCTATGAGGATGCTGTGGGAGACCGTGTCAAACGCCTTGCTTAAGTCAAGGTAGACCACATCTACCGCCCTCCCCTCATCTATCCATCTAGTCATGCCATCGTAGAAGGCTATCAGATTAGTCAGACATGATTTCCCCTTGGTGAATCCATGCTGAGTGCTTCTGATAGCTTTCCTTTCCTCCACGTGCCTTGAGATGACACCCAGAACGAGCTGTTCCATCATCTTTCCAGGGATGGAGGTGAGGCTGACCGGCCTGTAGTTCCCCGGCTCCTCCTTCTTGCCTTTCTTGAAGACTGGAGTGACATTGGCTTTCCTCCAGTCCCCAGGCACCTCGCCTGTTCTCCAGGACTTTTCAAAGATGATGGAGAGCGGCCCAGCAATGACTTCTGCCAGCTCCCTCAGCACTCTCGGGTGCATCCCATCAGGGCCCATGGACTTGTGAATATCTAGATGATCTAATTGGTCCCTCACTCGCTCCTCCTCAACCCAAGGGAAGTCGTCTTCTTTCCCTGTTACTTTATTCAATGCCTGGGACTCCTGAGGGCTGGGCCGAGCAGAAAAGACCGAAGCAAAGAAGGCATTCAGTAACTCTGCCTTCTCCACATCCTCCGTCACCATGACTCCTGCCTCATTCAGCAGTGGGCCTACAACTTCTCTGGTCTTTCTTTTGCTTCCAATATACTTGTAGAAGCTCTTTTTGTTGCGCTTGATGTCCCTAGCCAGGTCTAATTCCAAGGCGGCCTTGGCTTTCCTTGTTTCATCCCTGCACGCTCTGGTGGCATTCTTGTAATCCTCCCAAGGGGTCAGTCCCTTCTTCCACTTATTATAAACTTCCTTCTTCCACTTGAGCTTTTTCTGAAGCTCCCTGCTCAACCATGCAGGTCTCCTGCGTCCCTTGGCCGATTTCTTTCTCTTAGGGATGCACCGATCCTGAGCTTGGAGGAAGTGGTCTTTGAATATCAACCAGCTTTCTTGAGCCCCTTTGCCTTCCAGAGCCCTAGCCCACGGGATCTCTCCAAGCAGTTTCTTGAAGAGGTCGAAGTTAGCCCTCCTGAAATCCAAGGTTGTAATTTTACTTCTTGTTGTTGTTTTGTGGATAGTACCCATGATCCTGAACTCAATCATTTCATGATCACTACAACCTAGGGTGCCCCCAACCTTAATGTCCTCCACCAATCCCTCTGTGTTTGTCAGTACCAGGTCTAGAAGTGCTCCTGTCCTTGTTGGCTCCTGTACCACCTGTGTCAAAAAGTTGTCATCAATGCACTGGAGGAGCCTCCTGGACTGTGCATGCCTGGCTGTGTGGTCTTCCCAGCAGATATCGGGGTGATTGAAGTCCCCCATGAGAACCAGGGCCTGCGCTTGCGAGGCTACCTTCAGTTGTCTGTAGAAAGCCTCATCAGTCTCCCCATCCTGATCAGGTGGCCTGTAATAAACACCCACAACAGTGTCCCTCATATTTGCCTGTCCCTTAATCCTCACCCATAAGCTCTCAACCCGCTCTTCATCCGCCCCTAGTGAGAGCTCGATGCATTCCAAATGCTCTCTCACATAGAGTGCAATTCCACCACCACGCCTTGCTGGTCTGTCTTTCCTGAAAAGGACATAGCCATCCATGACAGCATTCCAGTCATGCGAGTTGTCCCACCACGTCTCAGTAATTGCAATGAGATCATGGCCCCGCAACCGCACACAGACCTCCAGCTCTTCCTGCTTATTCCCCATGCTGCGTGCATTGGTGTATAAGCATTTCAGAGAGGGAGTTGTGTGTGTAGTTTTGACCCTTGAGATGTGGTGTGCCTTCTGGCTTTCAGAAATACTGGCACACTGGCCCACGAGCGCTGAGCAACTACACCCTGGCACCTCACCAGCAAGCCCAGTACCATCCCCACCCCCCTTCAGATCTAGTTTAAAGCCCTCTCAATGAGCCCCGATAACTCTTGTCCTAGAACCCTTTTTCCCCTGGAGGTCAAGGTATTCCTGCCTGTTACCAGCAGGCCAGGCGTTTTGTAGATCAGGCCATGATCAAAGAACCCAAAGTCCTGCCGGCAGCACCAAGCTCGAAGCCAGGCATTGATCTGCTGGGTCCTTCTATTTAGCCCCTCATCATTCCCCGCAACTGGGGGAATAGACGAGAACACAACTTGCGCTCCCGATCCCTTGACCAGCCGTCCCAGGGTCTTGAAATCTTTCTTCATTGCCCTTGGACTTCTTCTTGTTACCTCGTCGCTGCCTACCTGAAAGAGCAAAAGTGGATAGTAGTCTGAGGGCCGTACCAGGGAAGGAAGCATCCTCTTCACGTCCTTGACCCGGGCCCCAGGGAGGCAGCAGACCTCCCTATGTACCGGGTCCGGCCTGCATATTGGGCCTTCTGTTCCTTTCAGTAATGAGTCACCTATGACAAGGACCCGTCTTTTCTTCTTTACCACAGAGGTTTTGATGCAGGGGGAGGTCTGACTAGACCTTGCTGACGGCTCCAGGGTAGGAGAAATAGGAGAAATATTGTGCTCGTCATCATCCAGGTTCCTCTGTAGAGCACTGTACCTGTTAAGTAATGGCACCTGGGAAGATGGGGTAGTCATCGGGCAGTCTCGAGTGCAGCGCCTGTTGCGCCGCGCCGGAACTTCCTGCCATTGCCCCCTGTCCTCCAGGTTACCGCCTTCAGTTGAGGTGAGAGAGGATATGGAGCTCTCTGTTGCAGGGGTTTTATCTGCCTGCTGGGTTTCTGTCATGGGATGCAGGATTCTGCTCCAGGAATCTATCTCCCTCTCGCATTCCCTGATGCTCCTCAACCTACTTACCTCCTCCCTGAGCTCCATGACTAATTGGAGAAGATCCTCTACCTGAGCACATCTCCTACAGGTATGCCCATCATTGCCATCCGACACTGGCGTAAGAGTAGGGCATACCCTACAGCCCGATGTCTGTGTGGTAGCATGTTCCCACAAGAGCTCCGTCTGAGAGGCGGCATCAGACCTGGTGGTTGTGGAGCTCATGGACGCCACAGTCATCTTGCGAGTAGTTACCATCACTACCTAGCCGCGTTAGCAGTCTTTCAGCTCTGTCCTGCACGAACTGCTGTGCAGACTGCAGTGATTGGACTGGTGTGTCACACCCTGCTTGGCCGCCCCCTTCTCCGGCCTAGGAAGTACACTCTCGTTGTGGTGCACCTGGGTGATACCTCGGGTCACACTCAGGGAACGCCCACTTGCAGCTCGCTTGCTCAGTGTTTGCTCAGTGCGCAGCGACCTGGTTGCTGCGCTCCCAAAGGGTTTCTTTTATGAGGGGGGAGAGTGGTCCCACCCTCTGCTCGTTAACACCTGCCGCCGGGGGTGGTGGCTCCGCCCTCGGCTCCTCAGCTGTCCCCGCCCCCCAGAAGGGCTGGGTACCGGCTCGGGCTGGCCCCTTTTCCTGGCTTTAAAAGCCTCAAAAACGAGCCCCTGGTGGTTTCTTTGCCGCGATTTCCTTCCCCAGCACAGACTTACCTGCACTGGAGCTGATCTCCTCGGCAAATGACCGTTAGCGTGTTTACGCCTCGTTTAAATCTGCCGCCGGGGGTGGTGGCTCCGCCCTCGGCTCCTCAGCTGTCCCCGCCCCCCCGAAAGGGCCGGGTACCGGCTCGAGCTGGCCCCTTTTCCTGGCTTTAAAGGCCTCAAAAACGAGCCCCTGGCCGTTTCTTTGCCGCGATTTCCTTCCCCAGCACAGACTTACCTGCACTGGAGCTGATCTCGTCGGCAAAAGGAGAGAAGAGCCAGGAGGGAAAGCCGTGCCTCATTGGAAAGCTTTTTGGCAGCCGCTCGCGTGGTCCCACAGCCCGTGGGGCTGCGGGCTTTGCGGCGGTCGTCAGCCTCGGCGCCACCGGCGCCCATTTGGTGCCGCCGTACCAGCCTGCGAAGCATTTTCCGGTAGGGCCGCGGCTCTGGCGACAGCTCCCACGCCCGAAGAGGCAGGAGCGAAAGCCGTGCCTCGTTGGAAATCTCTTTGGCAGCCGCTCGCGTGGCCCCACAGCCCGTGGGGTTGCGGGCTTTGCGGCGGCCGTCAGCCTCGGCGCCACCGGCGCCTACGTGGCGCCGCCGCGCCAGCCTGCGAAGCATTTTCCGGTAGGGCCGCGGCTCTGGCGACAGCTCCCACGCCTGAAGAGCCAGGAGGGAAAGCCGTGCCTCGTTGGAAAGCTCTTTGGCAGCCGCTGGTGTGGCCCCACAGCCCGTGGGGCTGCGGGCTTTGCGGCGGCCATCAGCCTCGGCGACACCGGCGCCCACGTGGCGCCGCTGTGCCAGCCTGCGAAGCATTTTCCGGTAGGGCAGCGGCTCTGGCAACAGCTCCCACACCCGAAGAGCCAGGAGGGAAAGCCCTGCCTCGTTGGAAAGCTCTTTGGCAGCCGCTCCCGGCGCCCCACAGTACGTGCGGCTGCGGGCTTTGCGGCGGCCGTCAGCCTCGGCGCAACCGGCGCCCACGTGGCGCCGCCGCGCCAGCCTGCGAAGCATTTTCCGGTAGGGCCGCGGCTCTGGCGACAGCTCCCACGGCCGAAGAGCCAGGAGGGAAAGCCGTGCCTCGTTGGAAAGCTCTTTGGCAGCCGCTCGCGTGGCCCCACAGCCCGTGGGGCTGCGGGCTTTGCAGCGGCCGTCAGCCTCGCGCCACCGGCGCCCACGTGGCGCCGCCGCGCCAGCCTGCGAAGCATTTTCCGGTAGGGCCACGGCTCTGGCGACAGCTCCCACTCCCGAAGAGCCAGGAGGGAAAGCCGTGCCTCGTTGGAAAGCTCTTTGGCAGCCGCTCGCGTGGTCCCACAGCCCGTGGGGCTGCGGGCTTTGCGGCGGCCGTCAGCCTCGGCGCCACCGGCGCCCAGGTGGCGCCGCCGCGCCAGCCTGCGAAGCATTTTCCGGTAGGGCCACGGCTCTGGCGACAGCTCCCACGCCCGAAGAGCCAGGAGGGAAAGCCGTGCCTCGTTGGAAAGCTCTTTGGCAGCCGCTGGCGTGGCCCCACAGCCCGTGGGGCTGCGGGCTTTGCGGCGGCTGTCAGCCTCGGCGCCACCGGCGCCCACTTGGCGCGACCGCGCCAGCCTGCGAAGCATTTTCCGGTAGGGCCGCGGCTTGGGCGACAGCTCCCATGCCCGAAGAGCCAGGAGGGAAAGCCATGCCTCCTTGGAAAGCTCTTTGGCAGCCGCTCGCGTGGCCCCACAGCCCGTGGGGCTGCGGGCTTTCCGGCAGACGTCAGCCTCGGCGCCACCGGCGTCCACGTGGCGCGGCCGCGCCAGCCTGCGAAGCATTTTCCGGTAGGGCCGCGGCTCTGGCGACAGCTCCCACGCCCGAAGAGCCAGGAGGGAAAGCCATGCCTCGTTGGAAAGCTCTTTGGCAGCCGCTCGCGTGGCCCCACAGCCCGTGGGGCTGCGGGCTTTCCAGCAGACATCAGCCTCGGCGCCACCGGCGCCCACGTGGCGCCGCCGCGCCAGCCTGCAAAGCATTTTCCGGTAGGGCCGCGGCTCTGGCGACAGCTCCCACGCCCGAATCATAGAATCATAGAATCATAGAATCATAGAATCATAGGGTTGGAAGGGACCTCTGGAGATCATCTAGTCCAACCCCCCTGCCAGAGGAGGGTCACCTAGAGCAGGTTACACAGGAACATGTCCAGGCGGGTTTTGAATGTCTCCAGAGTTGGAGACTCCACCGCCTCTCTGGGCAGCCTGTTCCAGTGCTCTGTCACCCTCAGGGTAAAGAAGTTCCTCCTCATGTTTAGGTGGAACTTCCTATGTTCAAGTTTGTGCCCATTGCCTCTTGTCCTGTCCCCGGGCACCACTGAAAAGAGCCTGGCCCCATCCTCCTGACACCCACCCTTTAAGTATTTATAAGCGTTGATAAGGTCACCCCTCAGCCGTCTTTTTTCCAGACTGAAGAGACCCAAATCCCTCAGCCTTTCCTCATAAGAGAGGTGTTCCAGTCCCCCAATCATCTTTGTAGCCCTCTGCTGCACCCTTTCCAGCAGTTCCCTGTCCCTCTTGAACCGGGGAGCCCAGAACTGGACACAGTACTCCAGGTGCGGCCTCACCAAGGCAGAGTAGAGGGGGAGGATGACCTCCCTCGACCTGCTGGCCACGCTCTTCTTGATGCATCCCAGGATGCCATTGGCCTTCTTGGCCACAAGGGCACATTGCTGACTCATGGTCATCCTGTTGTCCACCAGGACTCCCAGGTCTCTTTCCACAGAGCTGCTCTCCAGCAGGTCAGCACCCAACCTGTACTGGTGCATGGGGTTGTTCCTTCCCAGGTGCAGCACCCTACACTTGCCCTTGTTGAACTTCATAAGGTTCCTCTCTGCCCAGATCTCCAACCTGTCCAGGTCTCTCTGTATGGCGGCACAGCCTTCCGGTGTGTCAGCCACCCCACCCAGCTTGGTGTCATCAGCAAACTTGCTGAGGGCGCACTCTATCCCCTCATCCAGGTCATTGATGAATATGTTGAAGAGGACTGGCCCCAGTACTGACCCCTGGGGAACACCACTCGTCACTGGTCTCCAACTAGACTCTGTGCCCCTAATCACAACCCTCTGAGCTCTATCTTTCAACCAGTTTTCTATCCACCCCACTGTCCATTCATCTAACCCACACTTCCTAAGCTTCCCTATGAGGATGCTGTGGGAGACCGTGTCAAACGCCTTGCTTAAGTCAAGGTAGACCACATCTACCGCCCTCCCCTCATCTATCCATCTAGTCATGCCATCGTAGAAGGCTATCAGATTAGTCAGACATGATTTCCCCTTGGTGAATCCATGCTGAGTGCTTCTGATAGCTTTCCTTTCCTCCACGTGCCTTGAGATGACACCCAGAACGAGCTGTTCCATCATCTTTCCAGGGATGGAGGTGAGGCTGACCGGCCTGTAGTTCCCCGGCTCCTCCTTCTTGCCTTTCTTGAAGACTGGAGTGACATTGGCTTTCCTCCAGTCCCCAGGCACCTCGCCTGTTCTCCAGGACTTTTCAAAGATGATGGAGAGCGGCCCAGCAATGACTTCTGCCAGCTCCCTCAGCACTCTCGGGTGCATCCCATCAGGGCCCATGGACTTGTGAATATCTAGATGATCTAATTGGTCCCTCACTCGCTCCTCCTCAACCCAAGGGAAGTCGTCTTCTTTCCCTGTTACTTTATTCATTGCCTGGGACTCCTGAGGGCTGGGCCGAGCAGAAAAGACCGAAGCAAAGAAGGCATTCAGTAACTCTGCCTTCTCCACATCCTCCGTCACCATGACTCCTGCCTCATTCAGCAGTGGGCCTACAACTTCTCTGGTCTTTCTTTTGCTTCCAATATACTTGTAGAAGCTCTTTTTGTTGTGCTTGATGTCCCTAGCCAGGTCTAATTCCAAGGCGGCCTTGGCTTTCCTTGTTTCATCCCTGCACGCTCTGGTGGCATTCTTGTAATCCTCCCAAGGGGTCAGTCCCTTCTTCCACTTATTATAAACTTCCTTCTTCCACTTGAGCTTTTTCTGAAGCTCCCTGCTCAACCATGCAGGTCTCCTGCGTCCCTTGGCCGATTTCTTTCTCTTAGGGATGCACCGATCCTGAGCTTGGAGGAAGTGGTCTTTGAATATCAACCAGCTTTCTTGAGCCCCTTTGCCTTCCAGAGCCCTAGCCCACGGGATCTCTCCAAGCAGTTTCTTGAAGAGGTCGAAGTTAGCCCTCCTGAAATCCAAGGTTGTAATTTTACTTCTTGTTGTTGTTTTGTGGATAGTACCCATGATCCTGAACTCAATCATTTCATGATCACTACAACCTAGGGTGCCCCCAACCTTAATGTCCTCCACCAATCCCTCTGTGTTTGTCAGTACCAGGTCTAGAAGTGCTCCTGTCCTTGTTGGCTCCTGTACCACCTGTGTCAAAAAGTTGTCATCAATGCACTGGAGGAGCCTCCTGGACTGTGCATGCCTGGCTGTGTGGTCTTCCCAGCAGATATCGGGGTGATTGAAGTCCCCCATGAGAACCAGGGCCTGCGCTTGCGAGGCTACCTTCAGTTGTCTGTAGAAAGCCTCATCAGTCTCCCCATCCTGATCAGGTGGCCTGTAATAAACACCCACAACAGTGTCCCTCATATTTGCCTGTCCCTTAATCCTCACCCATAAGCTCTCAACCCGCTCTTCATCCGCCCCTAGTGAGAGCTCGATGCATTCCAAATGCTCTCTCACATAGAGTGCAATTCCACCACCACGCCTTGCTGGTCTGTCTTTCCTGAAAAGGACATAGCCATCCATGACAGCATTCCAGTCATGCGAGTTGTCCCACCACGTCTCAGTAATTGCAATGAGATCATGGCCCCGCAACCGCACACAGACCTCCAGCTCTTCCTGCTTATTCCCCATGCTGCGTGCATTGGTGTATAAGCATTTCAGAGAGGGAGTTGTGTGTGTAGTTTTGACCCTTGAGATGTGGTGTGCCTTCTGGCTTTCAGAAATACTGGCACACTGGCCCACGAGCGCTGAGCAACTACACCCTGGCACCTCACCAGCAAGCCCAGTACCATCCCCACCCCCCTTCAGATCTAGTTTAAAGCCCTCTCAATGAGCCCCGATAACTCTTGTCCTAGAACCCTTTTTCCCCTGGAGGTCAAGGTATTCCTGCCTGTTACCAGCAGGCCAGGCGTTTTGTAGATCAGGCCATGATCAAAGAACCCAAAGTCCTGCCGGCAGCACCAAGCTCGAAGCCAGGCATTGATCTGCTGGGTCCTTCTATTTAGCCCCTCATCATTCCCCGCAACTGGGGGAATAGACGAGAACACAACTTGCGCTCCCGATCCCTTGACCAGCCGTCCCAGGGTCTTGAAATCTTTCTTCATTGCCCTTGGACTTCTTCTTGTTACCTCGTCGCTGCCTACCTGAAAGAGCAAAAGTGGATAGTAGTCTGAGGGCCGTACCAGGGAAGGAAGCATCCTCTTCACGTCCTTGACCCGGGCCCCAGGGAGGCAGCAGACCTCCCTATGTACCGGGTCCGGCCTGCATATTGGGCCTTCTGTTCCTTTCAGTAATGAGTCACCTATGACAAGGACCCGTCTTTTCTTCTTTACCACAGAGGTTTTGATGCAGGGGGAGGTCTGACTAGACCTTGCTGACGGCTCCAGGGTAGGAGAAATAGGAGAAATATTGTGCTCGTCATCATCCAGGTTCCTCTGTAGAGCACTGTACCTGTTAAGTAATGGCACCTGGGAAGATGGGGTAGTCATCGGGCAGTCTCGAGTGCAGCGCCTGTTGCGCCGCGCCGGAACTTCCTGCCATTGCCCCCTGTCCTCCAGGTTACCGCCTTCAGTTGAGGTGAGAGAGGATATGGAGCTCTCTGTTGCAGGGGTTTTATCTGCCTGCTGGGTTTCTGTCATGGGATGCAGGATTCTGCTCCAGGAATCTATCTCCCTCTCGCATTCCCTGATGCTCCTCAACCTACTTACCTCCTCCCTGAGCTCCATGACTAATTGGAGAAGATCCTCTACCTGAGCACATCTCCTACAGGTATGCCCATCATTGCCATCCGACACTGGCGTAAGAGTAGGGCATACCCTACAGCCCGATGTCTGTGTGGTAGCATGTTCCCACAAGAGCTCCGTCTGAGAGGCGGCATCAGACCTGGTGGTTGTGGAGCTCATGGACGCCACAGTCATCTTGCGAGTAGTTACCATCACTACCTAGCCGCGTTAGCAGTCTTTCAGCTCTGTCCTGCACGAACTGCTGTGCAGACTGCAGTGATTGGACTGGTGTGTCACACCCTGCTTGGCCGCCCCCTTCTCCGGCCTAGGAAGTACACTCTCGTTGTGGTGCACCTGGGTGATACCTCGGGTCACACTCAGGGAACGCCCACTTGCAGCTCGCTTGCTCAGTGTTTGCTCAGTGCGCAGCGACCTGGTTGCTGCGCTCCCAAAGGGTTTCTTTTATGAGGGGGGAGAGTGGTCCCACCCTCTGCTCGTTAACACCTGCCGCCGGGGGTGGTGGCTCCGCCCTCGGCTCCTCAGCTGTCCCCGCCCCCCAGAAGGGCTGGGTACCGGCTCGGGCTGGCCCCTTTTCCTGGCTTTAAAAGCCTCAAAAACGAGCCCCTGGTGGTTTCTTTGCCGCGATTTCCTTCCCCAGCACAGACTTACCTGCACTGGAGCTGATCTCCTCGGCAAATGACCGTTAGCGTGTTTACGCCTCGTTTAAATCTGCCGCCGGGGGTGGTGGCTCCGCCCTCGGCTCCTCAGCTGTCCCCGCCCCCCCGAAAGGGCCGGGTACCGGCTCGAGCTGGCCCCTTTTCCTGGCTTTAAAGGCCTCAAAAACGAGCCCCTGGCCGTTTCTTTGCCGCGATTTCCTTCCCCAGCACAGACTTACCTGCACTGGAGCTGATCTCGTCGGCAAAAGGAGAGAAGAGCCAGGAGGGAAAGCCGTGCCTCATTGGAAAGCTTTTTGGCAGCCGCTCGCGTGGTCCCACAGCCCGTGGGGCTGCGGGCTTTGCGGCGGTCGTCAGCCTCGGCGCCACCGGCGCCCATTTGGTGCCGCCGTACCAGCCTGCGAAGCATTTTCCGGTAGGGCCGCGGCTCTGGCGACAGCTCCCACGCCCGAAGAGGCAGGAGCGAAAGCCGTGCCTCGTTGGAAATCTCTTTGGCAGCCGCTCGCGTGGCCCCACAGCCCGTGGGGTTGCGGGCTTTGCGGCGGCCGTCAGCCTCGGCGCCACCGGCGCCTACGTGGCGCCGCCGCGCCAGCCTGCGAAGCATTTTCCGGTAGGGCCGCGGCTGTGGCGACAGCTCCCACGCCCGAAGAGCCAGGAGGGAAAGCCGTGCCTCGTTGGAAAGCTCTTTGGCAGCCGCTCGCGTGGCCCCACAGCCCGTGGGTCTGCGGGCTTTGCGGCGGCCGTCAGCCTCGGCGCCACCGGCGCCCACGTGGCGCCGCCGCGCCAGCCTGCGAAGCATTTTCCGGTAGGGCCGCGGCTGTGGCGACAGCTCCCACGCCCGAAGAGCCAGGAGGGAAAGCCGTGCCTCGTTGGAAAGCTCTTTGGCAGCCGCTGGCGTGGCCCCACAGCCCGTGGGGCTGCGGGCTTTGCGGCGGCCATCAGCCTCAGCGCCACCGGCGCCCACGTGGCGCCGCCGCGCCAGCCTGCGAAGCATTTTCCGGTAGGGCCGCGGCTCTGGCGACAGCTCCCACGCCCGAAGAGCCAGGAGGGAAAGCCGTGCCTCATTGGAAAACTCTTTGGCAGTCGCTTGCGTGGCTCCACAGCCCGTGGGGCTGCGGGCTTTGCGGCGGCCGTCAGCCTCGGCTCCACCGGCGCCCAAGTGGAACCGCCGCGCCAGCCTGCAAAGCATTTTCCGGTAGGGCCGCGGCTGTGGCGACAGCTCCCACGCCCGAAGAGCCAGGAGGGAAAGCCGTGCCTCGTTGGAAAGCTCTTTGGCAGCCACTCGCGTGGCCCCACAGCCCGTGGGGCTGCGGGCTTTGCGGCGGCCGTCACCCTCCGCGCCACCGGCGCCCACGTGGCGCCTCCGCGCCAGCCTGCGAAGCATTTTCCGGTAGGGCCGCGGCTCTGGCGACAGCTCCCACGCCCGAAGAGCCAGGAGGGAAAGCCGTGCCTCGTTGGAAAGCTCTTTGGCAGCCGCTTGCGTGGCCCCACAGCCCGTGGGGCTGCGGGCTTTCCAGCGGCCGTCAGACTCGGTGCCACCGGCACCCACGTGGCGCTGCCGCGCCAGCCTGCGAAGCATTTTCGGGTAGGGCCGCGACTCTGGCGACAGCTCCCATGGCCGAAGAGCCAGGAGGGAAAGCCGTGCCTCGTTGGAAAGCTCTTTGGCAGCCGCTCGCGTGGCCCCACAGCCCGTGGGGCTGCGGGCTTTGCGGCGGCCGTCAGCCTCCGCGCCACCGGCGCCCACGTGGCGCCTCCGCGCCAGCCTGCGAAGCATTTTTAGGTAGGGCCGCGTCTCTGGCGACAGCTCCCATGCCCGAAGAGCCTGGAGGGAAAGCCGTGCCTCGTTGGAAAGCTCTTTGGCAGCCGCTCGCGTGGCCCCACAGCCCGTGGGGCTGCGGGCTTTGCGGCGGCCGTCAGCCTCGGCGCCACCGGCGCCCACGTGGCGCCGCCACGCCAGCCTGCGAAGCATTTTTAGGTAGGGCCGCAGCTCTGGCGACAGCTCCCATGCCAGAAGAGCCAGGAGGGGAAGCCGTGCCTCGTTGGAAATCTCTTTGGCAGCCGCTCGCGTGGCTCCACAGCCCGTGGGGCTGCGGGCTTTGCGGTGGCCGTCAGCCTCGGCACAACCGGCGCCCACGTGGCGCTGCCGCGCCAGCCTGCGAAGCATTTTCCGGTAGGGCCGCGGCTCTGGCGACAGCTCCCATGCCCGAAGAGCCTGGAGGGAAAGCCGTGCCTCGTTGGAAAGCTCTTTGGCAGCCGCTGGCGTGGCCCCACAGCCCGTGGGGCTGCGGGCTTTCCCGCGGCCGTCACCCTCCGCGCCACAGGCGCCCACGTGGCACCGCAGCACCAGCCTGCGAAGCATTTTCCGGTAGGGCCGCGGCGCTGGCGACAGCTCCCACGCCCACAGAGCCAGGAGGGAAAGCCGTGCCTCGTTGGAAAGCTCTTTGGCAGCCGCTCGCGTGGCCCACAGCCCGTGGGGCTGCGGGCTTTGCGTCGGCCGTCACACTCCGCGCCACCGGCGCCCACGTGGCGCCTCCGCGCCAGCCTGCGAAGCATTTTCCGGTAGGGCCGCGTCTCTGCCGACAGCTCCCATGCCCGAAGAGCCAGGAGGGAAAGCCGTGCCTCGTTGGAAAGCTCTTTGGCAGTCGCTTGCGTGGCCCCACAGCCCGTGGGGCTGCGGGCTTTGCAGCGGCCGTCAGCCTCGGCACCACCGGCGCCCACGTGGGGCCGCAGCACCAGCCTGCGAAGCATTTTCCGGTAGGGCCGCGTCTCTGGCGACAGCTCCCATGCCCGAAGAGCCAGGAGGGAAAGCCGTGCCTCGTTGGAAAGCTCTTTGGCAGTCGCTTGCGTGGCCCCACAGCCCGTGGGGCTGCGGGCTTTGCGGCGGCCGTCAGCCTGGGCGCCACCGGCGCCCACGTGGCGCTGCCGCGCCAGCCTGCGAAGCATTTTCCGGTAGGGCTGCGGCTCTGGCGACAGCTCCCATGCCCGAAGAGCCAGGAGGGAAAGCCGTGCCTCGTTGGAAAGCTCTTTGGCAGCCGCTCGCGTGGCCCCACAGCCCGTGGGGCTGCGGGCTTTGCGGCGGCCGTCAGCCTCGGCGCCACCGGCGCCCACGTGGTGCTGCCGCGCCAACCTGCAAAGCATTTTCGGGTAGGGCCGCGGCTCTGGCGACAGCTCCCACGCCCGAAGAGCCAGGAGGGAAAGCCGTTCCTCATTGGAAAGCTCTTTGGCAGTCGCTTGCGTGGCCCCACAGCCCGTGGGGCTGCGGGCTTTGCGGCGGCCGTCAGCCTCGGCTCCACCGGCGCCCAAGTGGAACCGCCGCGCCAGCCTGCGAAGCATTTTCCGGTAGGGCCGCGGCTCTGGCGACAGCTCCCACGCCCGAAGAGCTAGGAGGGGAAGCCGTGCCTCGTTGGAAAGCTCTTTGGCAGCCGCTCGCGTGGCCCCACAGCCCGTGGGGCTGCGGGCTTTCTGGCGGCCGTCAACCTGGGTGACACCGGCGCCCACGTGGGGCCGCCGTGCCAGCCTGCGAAGCATTGTCCGATAGGGCTGCGGCTCTGGCGACAGCTCCCACGCCCGAAGAGGCAGGAGGGAAAGCCGTGCCTCGTTGGAAAGCTCTTTGGCAGCCGCTCGCGTGGCCCCACAGCCCATGGGGCTGCGGGCTTTCCAGCGGCCGTCTGCCTCGGCGAGCCCGGCGCCGACGTGGCGCTGCCGCGCCAGCCTGCGAAGCATTTTCTGGTAGGGCCGCGTCTCTGGCGACAGCTCCCACGCCCAAAGAGCCAGGAGGGAAAGCCGTGCCTCGTTGGAAAGCTCTTTGGCAGGCGCTCGCGTGGCCCCACAGCCCGTGGGGCTGCGGGCTTTGCGGCTGCCGTCAGCCTGGGCGCCACTGGCGTCAACGTCAGCCCGCCGCGCCAGCCAGCGAAGCATTTTCCGGTAGGGCTGCGGCTCTGGCGACAGCTCCCACGCCCGAAGAGCCAGGAGGGAAAACCGTGCCTTGTCAGAAAGCTCTTTGGCAGCCGCTCGCGTGGCCCCACATCCCGTGGGGCTGCGGGCTTTGCGGCGGCCATCAGCCTCGGTGCCACCGGTGCCCAAGTGAAACCGTCGCGCCAGCCTGTGAAGCATTTTCCGGTAAGGCCGCCGCTCTGGCGACAGCTCCCACGCCCGAAGAGCCAGGAGGGAAAGCCGTGCCTCGTTGGAAAGCTCTTTGGCAGCCGCTCCTGTGGCCCCACAGCCCGTGGGGCTGCGGGCTTTGCGGCGGCCGTCAGCCTGGGCGCCACCGGCGCCCAGGTGGGGCCGCAGCGCCAGCCTGCGAAGCATTTTCCGGTAGGGCCATGGCTCTGGCGACAGCTCCCACAGCCAAAGAGCCAGGTGGGAAAACCGTGCCTCGTTGGAAAGCTCTTTGGCAGCCGCTCGCGTGGCCCCACAACCCGTGGGGCTGCGGGCTTTCCAGCGGCCGTCAGCCTCGGCGCCACTGGCACCCACGTGGGGCCGCCGCGCCAGGCTGCAAAGCATTTTCCGGTAGGGCCGCGTCTCTGGCGACAGCTCCCATGCCCGAAGAGCCAGGAGGGAAAGCCGTGCCTCGTTGGAAAGCTCTTTGGCAGCCGCTCGCGTGGCCCCACAGCCCGTGGGGCTGCGGGCTTTGCGGCGGCCGTCAGCCTCCTCACCACCGGCGCCCACGTGGCGCCACCGCGCCAGCCTGCGAAGCATTTTCCGGTAGGGCCGCGGCTCTGGCAACAGCTCCCACGCCCGAAGAGCCAGGAGGGAAAGCCGTGCCTCGTTGGAAAGCTCTTTGGCAGCCGCTGGTGTGGCCCCACAGCCCATGGGGCTGCGGGCTTTGCGGCGGCCGTCAGCTTCGGCGCCACCGGCGCCCACGTTGCGCCGCCACGCCAGCCTGCGAAGCATTTTGCGGTAGGGCCATGGCTCTGGCGACAGCTCCCACGCCTGAAGAGCCAGGTGGGAAAGCCGTGCCTCGTTGGAAAGCTCTTTGGCAGCCGCTCGCGTGGCCCCACAGCCCGTGGGGCTGCGGCCTTTGCGGCGGCCGTCAGCCTCGGCGCCACTGGCACCCACGTGGGGCCGCCGCGCCAGGCTGCAAAGCATTTTCCGGTAGGGCCGCGTCTCTGCCGACAGCTCCCATGCCCGAAGAGCCAGGAGGGAAAGCCGTGCCTCGTTGGAAAGCTCTTTGGCAGTCGCTTGCGTGGCCCCACAGCCCGTGGGGCTGCGGGCTTTGCAGCGGCCGTCAGCCTCGGCACCACCGGCGCCCACGTGGGGCCGCAGCACCAGCCTGCGAAGCATTTTCCGGTAGGGCCGCGGCTCTGGCGACAGCTCCCATGCCCGAAGAGCCAGGAGGGAAAGCCGTGCCTCGTTGGAAAGCTCTTTGGCAGCCGCTCGCGTGGCCCCACAGCCCGTGGGGCTGCGGGCTTTGCGGCGGCCGTCAGCCTCGGCGCCACCGGCGCCCACGTGGTGCTGCCGCGCCAACCTGCGAAGCATTTTCGGGTAGGGCCGCGGCTCTGGCGACAGCTCCCACGCCCGAAGAGCCAGGAGGGAAAGCCGTGCCTCGTTGGAAAGCTCTTTGGCAGCCGCTCGCGTGGCCCCACAGCCCGTGGGGCTGCGGGCTTTGCGGCGGCCGTCAGCCTCGGCGCCACCGGCGCCCATGTGGCGCAGTCGCGCCAGCCTGCGAAGCATTTTCCGGTAGGGCCGCGGCTCTGGCGACAGCTCCCACGCTCGAAGAGCCAGGAGGGAAATCCGTGCCTCGTTGGAAAGCTCTTTGGCAGCCGCTCGCGTGGCCCCACAACCGGTGGGGCTGCGGGCTTTGCGGCGGACGTCAGCCTGGGCGACAGCGGCGCCCAGGTGGGGCCGCCGCGCCAGCCTGCGAAGCATATTCGGGTAGGGCCGCGGCTCTGGCGACAGCTCCCACGCCCGAAGAGCCAGGAGGGAAAGCCGTGCCTCGTTGGAAAGCTCTTTGGCAGCCGCTCGCGTGGCGCCACAGCCCATGGGGCTGCGGGCTTTGCGGCGGCCGTCAGCCTGGGCGACACCGGCGCCCAGGTGGGGCCGCCGCGCCAGCCTGCGAAGCATTTTCCGGTAGGGCCGCGGCTCTGGCGACAGCTCCCACGCCCGAAGAGCCAGGAGGGAAAGCCGTGGCTCTTTGGAAAGCTCTTTGGTAGACGCTCGCGTGGCCCCACAGCCCGTGGGGCTGCGGGCTTTGCGGCGGCCGTCAGCCTGGGCGACAACGGCGCCCAGGTGGGGCCGCTGCGCCATCCTGCGAAGCATTTTCCGGTAGGGCCGCGGCTCTGGCGACAGCTCCCACGCCCGAAGAGCCAGGAGGGAAAGCCGTGCCACGTTGGAAAGCTCTTTGGCAGCCGCTCGCGTGGGCCCACAGCCCGTGGGGCTGCGGGCTTTGCGGCGGCCGTCAGCCTGGGCGACACCGGCGCCCAGGTGGGGCCGCTGCGCCAGCCTGCGAAGCATTTTCCGGTAGGGCCGCGTCTCTGGCGACAGCTCCCACGCCCGAAGAGCCAGGAGGGAAAGCCGTGCCTCGTTGGAAAGCTCTTTGGCAGCCGCTGGCGTGGCCCCACAGCCCGTGGGGCTGCGGGCTTTGCGGCGGCCCTCAGCTTCGGCTCCACCGGCGCCCACGTTGCGCCGCCGCGCCAGCCTGCGAAGCATTTTCCGGTAGGTCTGCGGCTCTGGCGACAGCTACCACGGCCAAAGAGCCAGGAGGGAAAGCCGTGCCTCGTTGGAAAGCTCTTTGGCAGCCGCTCGCGTGGCCCCACAGCCCATGGGGCTGCGGGCTTTCTGGCGGCCGTCAGCCTCAGCGCCACCGGCGCCCAGGTGGCGCCGCCGCGCCAGCCTGCGAAGCATTTTCCGGTAGGGCTGCGTCTCTGGCGACAGCTCCCACGGCCGAAGAGCCAGGAGGGAAAGCCGTGCCTCGTTGGAAAGCTCTTTGGCAGCCGCTCGCGTGGCCCCACAGCCCGTGGGGCTGCGGCCTTTGCAGCGGCTGTCAGCCTCGGCGCCACCGGCGCCCACGTGGCGCCGCCGCGCCAGCCTGCGAAGCATTTTCCGGTAGGGCCGCGTCTCTGGCGACAGCTCCCACGCCCGAAGAGCCAGGAGGGAAAGCCGTGCCTCGTTGGAAAGCTCTTTGGCAGCCGCTCGCGTGGCCCTAAAGCCCATGGGGCTGCGGTCTTTCCAGCGGCCATCAGCCTGGGCGACGCAGGCGCCTAGGTGGGGCCGCCGCGCCAGCCTGCGAAGCATTTTCCAGTAGGGCCGCGTCTCTGGCGACAGCTCCCACGCCCGAAGAGCCAGGAGGGAAAGCCGTGCCTCGTTGGAAAGCTCTTTGGCAGCCGCTCGCGTGGGCCCACAGCCCGTGGGGCTGCGGGCTTTCCGGCGGCCGTCAGCCTGGGCCACACC